>NC_034188.2:2889140-3023112 GCF_002021735.2 Oncorhynchus kisutch
TCTGACCGTCTGTTTGTCTGACCGTCTGTTTGTCTGACCGTCTGTTTGTCTGACCGTCTGTTTGTCTGACCGTCTGTTTGTCTGTCTAACCGTCTGTCTGACCGTCTAACCATCTGTCTGTCTGACCGTCTGTTTGTCTGACCGTCTGTTTGACCATCTGACCGTGTGTCTGTCTGACCGTGTGTTTGTCTGACCGTCTGTCTCTGTCTAACAATCTGTCTGTCTAACCGTCTGTCTGACCGTCTAACCGTCTGTCTGACTGTCTAACCGTCTGTCTGACTGTCTAACCGTCTGTCTGACTGTCTAACCGTCTGTCTGACCATCTAACCGTCTGTCTGTCTGTCTGTCTGTCTGTCTGTCTGACCATCTGTCTGTCTGTCTGTCTGTCTGACCGTCTGTCTGTCTGACCGTCTGTCTGTCTGTCTGAACGTCTGTCTGACTGTCTAACCGTCTGTCTGACTGTCTAACCGTTTGTCTGACTGTCTAACCGTCTGTCTGACTGTCTAACCGTCTGTCTGACTGTCTGTCTGACCGTCTGTCTGACCGTCTAACCATCTGTCTGTCTGACCGTGTGTCTGTCTGACCGTGTGTCTTTCTGACCGTTTGTCTGTCTGACCGTGTGTTTGTCTGACCGTGTGTTTGTCTGACCGTGTGTTTGTCTGACCGTGTGTCTCTCTGACCGTCTGTCTGTCTGACCGTGTGTTTGTCTGACCGTGTGTTTGTCTGACCGTGTGTTTGTCTGACCGTGTGTTTGTCTGACCGTGTGTTTGTCTGACCGTGTGTTTGTCTGTCTACCGTCTGTCTGACTGTCTAACCGTCTGACTGTCTGTCTAACCGTCTGTCTGACCGTCTAACCATCTGTCTGTCTGACCGTCTGTTTGTCTGACCGTCTGTTTGACCGTGTGTCTGTCTGACCGTGTGTTTGTCTGACCGTCTGTTTGTCTGACCGTCTGTCTGACTGTCTAACCGTCTGTTTGTCTGTCTAACCGTCTGTCTGACCATCTAACCATCTGTCTGTCTGACCGTCTGTTTGTCTGACCGTCTGTTTGTCTGACCGTCTGTTTGTCTGACCGCCTGTTTGTCTAACCGTCTGTCTGACTGTCTAACCGTCTGTCTGATCGTCTAACCATCTGTCTGTCCGACCGTCTGTTTGTCTGACCGTCTGTTTGTCTGTCTGTCTGTCTGACCGTCTAACCATCTGTATGTCTGACCATGTGTCTGTCTGACCGTGTGTCTGTCTGACCGTGTGTTTGTCTAACCGTCTGTCTGTATGACCGTTTAACCGTCTGTCTGACCGTGTGTCTGTCTGACCGTCTGTCTGCCTGACCGTCTGTCTGTCTGACCGTGTGTTTGTCTGACCGTGTGTTTGTCTGACCGTGTGTTTGTCTGACCTTTTGTCTGTCTGACCGTGTGTTTGTCTGACCGTCTAACCATCTGTCTGTCTGTCTGACCGTCTCTGTCTGACCGTCTGTCTATCTGTCTGTCTGACCATCTGTCTGTCTGTCTGACCGCCTAACCGTCTGTCTGACCGTCTAACCGTCTGTCTGACTGTCTAACCGTCTGTCTGACTGTCTAACCGTCTGTCTGACTGTCTAACCGTCTGTCTGACTGTCTAACCGTCTGTCTGACTGTCTAACCGTCTGTCTGACTGTCTAACCGTCTGTCTGACTGTCTAACCGTCTGTCTGACTGTCTAACCGTCTGTCTGACTGTCTAACCGTCTGTCTGACTGTCTGTCTGACTGTCTGTCTGACCGTCTGTCTGACTGTCTGACCGTCTGTCTGACCGTCTGTCTGTCTGACCGTCTAACCGTCTGTCTGTCTGACCATCTGTCTGTCTGACCGTGTGTTTGTCTGACCGTCTGTCTGTCTGACCGTCTGTCTGTCTGACCATCTGTCTGTCTGACCATCTGTCTGTCTGTCTGTCTGTCTGTCTGTCTGTCTGACCGTCTGTCTGTCTGTCTGACCGTCTGTCTGACTGTCTAACCGTCTGACTGTCTGTCTGACCGTCTGTCTGACCGTCTAACCATCTGTCTGTCTGCGGTGTGTCTGTCTGACCGTGTGTCTTTCTGACCGTGTGTCTGTCTGACCGTGTGTTTGTCTGACCGTGTGGTTGTCTGCTCGTGTGTCTGTCTGACCGTCTGTCTGTCTGACCGTGTGTTTGTCTGACCGTCTGTTTGTCTGACCGTCTGTCTGACTGTCTAACCGTCTGTTTGTCTGTCTAACCGTCTGTCTGACCGTTTAACCATCTGTCTGTCTGACCGTCTGTTTGTCTGACCGTCTGTTTGACCGTGTGTCTGTCTGACCGTGTGTTTGTCTGACCGTCTGTCTGACCGTCTGTCTGACTGTCTAACCGTCTGTTTGTCTGTCTAACCGTCTGTCTGACCATCTAACCATATGTCTGTCTGACCGTCTGTTTGTCTGTCTGTCTGACCGTCTAACCATCTGTCTGTCTGACCGTCTGTTTGTCTGACCGTCTGTCTGACCGCCTGTTTGTCTAACCGTCTGTCTGACTGTCTAACCGTCTGTCTGACCGTCTGTCTGACCATGTGTCTGTCTGACTGTGTGTCTGTCTGACCGTGTGTGTGTCTGTCTGACCGTCTGTTTGTCTGACCGTCTGTCTGCCTGACCGTCTGTCTGTCTGACCGTGTGTTTGTCTGACCGTTTGTCTGTCTGACCGTGTGTTTGTCTGACCGTCTAACCATCTGTCTGACCATCTGTCTGTCTGTCTGACCGCCTAACCATCTGTCTGTCTGTCTGACCATTTAACCGTCTGTCTGACCGTCTACCCTCTGACATCTAACTGTCTGACCATCTGTCTGTCTGACCTTTGAACCGTCTGCCTGTCTCTGTATGTCTGTCTGACCGTCAAACCGTCTGTCTGACCGTCTGTCTAACCGTCTGTCTGACTGACTGTCTAACCGTCTGTCTGACTGACTGTCTAACCGTCTGTCTGACTGACTGTCTAACCGTCTGTCTGACTGACTGTCTGACTGACTGTCTAACCGTCTGTCTGACTGACTGTCTAACCGTCTGTCTGACTGACTGTCTAACCGTCTGTCTGACTGACTGTCTAACCGTCTGTCTGACTGACTGTCTAACCGTCTGTCTGACTGACTGTCTAACCGTCTGTCTGACTGACTGTCTAACCGTCTGTCTGACTGACTGTCTAACAGTCTGTCTGACTGACTGTCTAACTGTCTGTCTGACTGACTGTCTAACCGTCTGTCTGACTGACTGTCTAACCGTCTGTCTGACTGACTGTCAAACCGTCTGTCTGACTGTCTAACCGTCTGTCTGACTGTCTAACCGTCTGTCTGACTGTCGAACTGTGTGTCTGACCGTGTCCATCTGACCGTCTGTCTCTCCCCACACCAGGAGAAGCAGACCCAGGCGGGTAGTGGTGATGGTGATGGAGCTGGTAGCGACCCCCCTCCACCCCTCCAGAGCCCAGTGAGGACCCAGACCACCTCAGCCTGGAGGAGGAGGAGGATTTGGATGGGGAGTACGGTGAGGGCCCGGAGGCTAGTCGGCTGCTGGAGTGGCCCCAGCTGGAACTAGAGAGGGTCAACTCCTTCCTGACTTCTCGGCTAGAGGAGATCAAGAACACCATCAAGGTAAGGATGTCTGCGTCCCTAAGGGTAGGCACCCTATTCCCTAAATGATGCACTACTGTTGACCAGGGCCCATGGTAGTGCACTATATAGGAAATAGGGTGCCATTTGGGAGTCGCATGATCACTGTCCATATGTAGGGCGCTGTGAAATAGGGCGCTGTGAAATAGGGCGCTGTGAAATAGGGCGCTGTGAAATAGGGCACTGTGAAATAGGGCACTGTGAAATAGGGCACTGTGAAATAGGAGTAGGGCACTGTGAAATAGGAGTAGGGCACTGTGAAATAGGTGTAGGGCGCTGTGAAATAGGGCTCTGTGAAATAGGAGTAGGGCTCTGTGAAATAGGGCTCTGTGAAATAGGAGTAGGGCACTGTGAAATAGGTGAAGGGCGCTGTGAAATAGGGAGCTGAAATAGGCGTAGGGTGCTGTGAAATAGGGCTCTGTGAAATAGGAGTAGGGTGCTGTGAAATAGGAGTAGGGCTCTGTGAAATAGGGCTCTGTGAAATAGGTGTAGGGCACTGTGAACTAGGGCTCTGTGAAATAGGTGTAGGACACTGAAATAGGGCACTGTGAAATAGGGCACTGTGAAATAGGTGTAGGGCGCTATGAAATAGAGCTCTGTGAAATAGGTGTAGGGCACTGTGAAATAGGAGTAGGGCACTGTGAAATAGGTGTAGGGCGCTGTGAAATAGGGCTCTGTGAAATAGGAGTAGGGCACTGTGAAATAGGTGAAGGGCGCTGTGAAATAGGGAGCTGAAATAGGCGTAGGGTGCTGTGAAATAGGGCTCTGTGAAATAGGAGTAGGGTGCTGTGAAATAGGAGTAGGGCTCTGTGAAATAGGGCTCTGTGAAATAGGTGTAGGGCACTGTGAACTAGGGCTCTGTGAAATAGGTGTAGGACACTGAAATAGGGCACTGTGAAATAAGGCACTGTGAAATAGGGCACTGTGAAATAGGTGTAGGGCGCTGTGAAATAGAGCTCTGTGAAATAGGTGTAGGGCACTGTGAAATAGGTGTAGGGCACTGTGAAATAGGTGTAGGGCACTGAAATGAGCGTAGGGCACTGTGAAATGAGCGTAGGGCACTGTGAAATAGGGCGCTGTGAAATAGGGCGCTGTGAAATAGGGCACTGTGAAATAGGTGTAGGGCACTGTGAAATAGGGCACTGAAATAGGTGTAGGGCACTGTGAAATGAGCGTAGGGCACTGAAATGAGCGTAGGGTACTGTGAAATAGGGCGCTGTGAAATAGGAGTAGGGCGCTGTGAAATAGGGCGCTGTGAAATAGGGCACTGTAAAATAGGTGTAGGGTGCTGTGAAATAGGTGTAGGGCGCTGTGAAATAGGGCACTGTGAAATAGGTGTAGGGCGTTATGAAATAGGTGTAGGGAGCTATGAAATAGGTGTAGGGCACTGTGAAATAGGTGTAGGGTGCTGTGAAATAGGTGTAGGGCGCTGTGAAATAAGGCACTGTGAAATAGGTGTAGGGCGCTGTGAAATAGGTGTAGGGCGCTGTGAAATAGGGCACTGTGAAATAGGTGTAGGGCGCTGTGAAATAGGTGTAGGGCGCTATGAAATAGGTGTAGGGCGCTATGAAATAGGTGTAGGGCACTGAAATAGGTGTAGGGTGCTGTGAAATAGGTGTAGGGTGCTGTGAAATAGGTGTAGGGTGCTGTGAAATAGGTGTAGGGCGCTGTGAAATAGGGCACTGTGAAATAGGTGTAGGGCGATGTGAAATAGGTGTAGGGCACTGTGAAATAGGTGTAGGGCGCTGTGAAATAGGTTTAGGGCGCTGTGAAATAGGTGTAGGGCGCTGTGAAATAGGGCACTGTGAAATAGGGCTCTGTGAAATAGGGCTCTGTGAAATAGGTGTAGGGCACTGAAATAGGGCTCTGTGAAATAGGTGTAGGGCACTGTGAAATAGGGCTCTGTGAAATAGGTGTAGGACACTGTGAAATAGGGCACTGTGAAATAAGGCACTGTGAAATAGGGCACTGTGAAATAGGTGTAGGGCGCTGTGAAATAGAGCTCTGTGAAATAGGTGTAGGGCACTGTGAAATAGGTGTAGGGCACTGTGAAATGGGGCTCTGTGAAATAGGTGTAGGGCACTGTGAACTAGGGCTCTGTGAAATAGGTGTAGGACACTGAAATAGGGCACTGTGAAATAAGGCACTGTGAAATAGGGCACTGTGAAATAGGTGTAGGGCGCTGTGAAATAGAGCTCTGTGAAATAGGTGTAGGGCACTGTGAAATAGGTGTAGGGCACTGTGAAATGAGCGTAGGGCACTGTGAAATGAGCGTAGGGCACTGTGAAATAGGGCACTGTGAAATAGGTGTAGGGCACTGTGAAATAGGTGTAGGGCACTGTGAAATGAGCGTAGGGCACTGTGAAATGAGCGTAGGGTACTGTGAAATAGGGCGCTGTGAAATTGGAGTAGGGCGCTGTGAAATAGGGCGCTGTGAAATAGGGCACTGTAAAATAGGTGTAGGGTGCTGTGAAATAGGTGTAGGGCGCTGTGAAATAGGGCACTGTGAAATAGGTGTAGGGCGCTATGAAATAGGTGTAGGGAGCTATGAAATAGGTGTAGGGCACTGTGAAATAGGTGTAGGGTGCTGTGAAACAGGTGTAGGGCGCTGTGAAATAAGGCACTGTGAAATAGGTGTAGGGCGCTGTGAAATAGGTGTAGGGCGCTGTGAAATAGGGCACTGTGAAATAGGTGTAGGGCGCTGTGAAATAGGTGTAGGGCGCTATGAAATAGGTGTAGGGCGCTATGAAATAGGTGTAGGGCACTGTGAAATAGGTGTAGGGTGCTGTGAAATAGGTGTAGGGTGCTGTGAAATAGGTGTAGGGTGCTGTGAAATAGGTGTAGGGCGCTGTGAAATAGGGCACTGTGAAATAGGTGTAGGGCGATGTGAAATAGGTGTAGGGCACTGTGAAATAGGTGTAGGGCGCTGTGAAATAGGTTTAGGGCGCTGTGAAATAGGTGTAGGGCGCTGTGAAATAGGGCACTGTGAAATAAGGCTCTGTGAAATAGGGCTCTGTGAAATAGGTGTAGGGCACTGTGAAATAGGGCTCTGTGAAATAGGTGTAGGGCACTGTGAAATAGGGCTCTGTGAAATAGGTGTAGGACACTGTGAAATAGGGCACTGTGAAATAAGGCACTGTGAAATAGGGCACTGTGAAATAGGTGTAGGGCGCTGTGAAATAGAGCTCTGTGAAATAGGTGTAGGGCACTGAAATAGGTGTAGGGCACTGTGAAATAGGTGTAGGTCACTGTGAAATAGGTGTAGGGCACTGTGAAATGAGCGTAGGGCACTGTGAAATGAGCGTAGGGCACTGTGAAATAGGGCGCTGTGAAATAGGGCGCTGTGAAATAGTGCGCTGTGAAATAGGGCACTGTGAAATAGGTGTAGGGCACTGTGAAATAGGGCACTGTGAAATGAGCGTAGGGTACTGTGAAATAGGGCGCTGTGAAATAGGAGTAGGGCGCTGTGAAATAGGGCGCTGTGAAATAGGGCACTGTAAAATAGGTGTAGGGTGCTGTGAAATAGGGCGCTGTGAAATAGGAGTAGGGCGCTGTGAAATAGGGCGCTGTGAAATAGGGCACTGTAAAATAGGTGTAGGGTGCTGTGAAATAGGTGTAGGGCGCTGTGAAATAGGGCACTGTGAAATAGGTGTAGGGCGCTGTGAAATAGGGCACTGTGAAATAGGTGTAGGGCGTTATGAAATAGGTGTAGGGAGCTATGAAATAGGTGTAGGGCACTGTAAAATAGGTGTAGGGTGCTGTGAAATAGGTGTAGGGCGCTGTGAAATAAGGCACTGTGAAATAGGTGTAGGGCGCTGTGAAATAGGTGTAGGGCGCTGTGAAATAGGGCACTGTGAAATAGGTGTAGGGCGCTGTGAAATAGGTGTAGGGCGCTATGAAATAGGTGTAGGGCGCTATGAAATAGGTGTAGGGCACTGAAATAGGTGTAGGGTGCTGTGAAATAGGTGTAGGGTGCTGTGAAATAGGTGTAGGGTGCTGTGAAATAGGTGTAGGGCGCTGTGAAATAGGTCACTGTGAAATAGGTGTAGGGCGATGTGAAATAGGTGTAGGGCACTGAAATAGGTGTAGGGCGCTGTGAAATAGGTTTAGGGCGCTGTGAAATAGGTGTAGGGCGCTGTGAAATAGGGCACTGTGAAATAGGGCTCTGTGAAATAGGTGTAGGGCACTGAAATAGGGCTCTGTGAAATAGGTGTAGGGCACTGTGAAATAGGGCTCTGTGAAATAGGTGTAGGACACTGTGAAATAGGGCACTGTGAAATAAGGCACTGTGAAATAGGGCACTGTGAAATAGGTGTAGGGCGCTGTGAAATAGAGCTCTGTGAAATAGGTGTAGGGCACTGTGAAATAGGTGTAGGGCACTGTGAAATGGGGCTCTGTGAAATAGGTGTAGGGCACTGTGAACTAGGGCTCTGTGAAATAGGTGTAGGACACTGAAATAGGGCACTGTGAAATAAGGCACTGTGAAATAGGGCACTGTGAAATAGGTGTAGGGCGCTGTGAAATAGAGCTCTGTGAAATAGGTGTAGGGCACTGTGAAATAGGTGTAGGGCACTGTGAAATGAGCGTAGGGCACTGTGAAATGAGCGTAGGGCACTGTGAAATAGGGCACTGTGAAATAGGTGTAGGGCACTGTGAAATAGGGCACTGAAATAGGTGTAGGGCACTGTGAAATGAGCGTAGGGCACTGTGAAATGAGCGTAGGGTACTGTGAAATAGGGCGCTGTGAAATTGGAGTAGGGCGCTGTGAAATAGGGCGCTGTGAAATAGGGCACTGTAAAATAGGTGTAGGGTGCTGTGAAATAGGTGTAGGGCGCTGTGAAATAGGGCACTGTGAAATAGGTGTAGGGCGCTATGAAATAGGTGTAGGGAGCTATGAAATAGGTGTAGGGCGCTGTGAAATTGGAGTAGGGCGCTGTGAAATAGGGCGCTGTGAAATAGGGCACTGTAAAATAGGTGTAGGGTGCTGTGAAATAGGTGTAGGGCGCTGTGAAATAGGGCACTGTGAAATAGGTGTAGGGCGCTATGAAATAGGTGTAGGGAGCTATGAAATAGGTGTAGGGCACTGTGAAATAGGTGTAGGGTGCTGTGAAACAGGTGTAGGGCGCTGTGAAATAAGGCACTGTGAAATAGGTGTAGGGCGCTGTGAAATAGGTGTAGGGCGCTGTGAAATAGGGCACTGTGAAATAGGTGTAGGGCGCTGTGAAATAGGTGTAGGGCGCTATGAAATAGGTGTAGGGCGCTATGAAATAGGTGTAGGGCACTGTGAAATAGGTGTAGGGTGCTGTGAAATAGGTGTAGGGTGCTGTGAAATAGGTGTAGGGTGCTGTGAAATAGGTGTAGGGCGCTGTGAAATAGGGCACTGTGAAATAGGTGTAGGGCGATGTGAAATAGGTGTAGGGCACTGTGAAATAGGTGTAGGGCGCTGTGAAATAGGTTTAGGGCGCTGTGAAATAGGTGTAGGGCGCTGTGAAATAGGGCACTGTGAAATAAGGCTCTGTGAAATAGGGCTCTGTGAAATAGGTGTAGGGCACTGTGAAATAGGGCTCTGTGAAATAGGTGTAGGACACTGTGAAATAGGGCACTGTGAAATAAGGCACTGTGAAATAGGGCACTGTGAAATAGGTGTAGGGCGCTGTGAAATAGAGCTCTGTGAAATAGGTGTAGGGCACTGAAATAGGTGTAGGGCACTGTGAAATAGGTGTAGGTCACTGTGAAATAGGTGTAGGGCACTGTGAAATGAGCGTAGGGCACTGTGAAATAGGGCACTGTGAAATAGGTGTAGGGCACTGTGAAATAGGGCACTGAAATAGGTGTAGGGCACTGTGAAATGAGCGTAGGGCACTGTGAAATGAGCGTAGGGTACTGTGAAATAGGGCGCTGTGAAATTGGAGTAGGGCGCTGTGAAATAGGGCGCTGTGAAATAGGGCACTGTAAAATAGGTGTAGGGTGCTGTGAAATAGGTGTAGGGCGCTGTGAAATAGGGCACTGTGAAATAGGTGTAGGGCGCTATGAAATAGGTGTAGGGAGCTATGAAATAGGTGTAGGGCACTGTGAAATAGGTGTAGGGTGCTGTGAAACAGGTGTAGGGCGCTGTGAAATAAGGCACTGTGAAATAGGTGTAGGGCGCTGTGAAATAGGTGTAGGGCGCTGTGAAATAGGGCACTGTGAAATAGGTGTAGGGCGCTGTGAAATAGGTGTAGGGCGCTATGAAATAGGTGTAGGGCGCTATGAAATAGGTGTAGGGCACTGTGAAATAGGTGTAGGGTGCTGTGAAATAGGTGTAGGGTGCTGTGAAATAGGTGTAGGGTGCTGTGAAATAGGTGTAGGGCGCTGTGAAATAGGGCACTGTGAAATAGGTGTAGGGCGATGTGAAATAGGTGTAGGGCACTGTGAAATAGGTGTAGGGCGCTGTGAAATAGGTTTAGGGCGCTGTGAAATAGGTGTAGGGCGCTGTGAAATAGGGCACTGTGAAATAAGGCTCTGTGAAATAGGGCTCTGTGAAATAGGTGTAGGGCACTGTGAAATAGGGCTCTGTGAAATAGGTGTAGGACACTGTGAAATAGGGCACTGTGAAATAAGGCACTGTGAAATAGGGCACTGTGAAATAGGTGTAGGGCGCTGTGAAATAGAGCTCTGTGAAATAGGTGTAGGGCACTGAAATAGGTGTAGGGCACTGTGAAATAGGTGTAGGTCACTGTGAAATAGGTGTAGGGCACTGTGAAATGAGCGTAGGGCACTGTGAAATGAGCGTAGGGCACTGTGAAATAGGGCGCTGTGAAATAGGGCGCTGTGAAATAGTGCGCTGTGAAATAGGGCACTGTGAAATAGGTGTAGGGCACTGTGAAATAGGGCACTGTGAAATGAGCGTAGGGTACTGTGAAATAGGGCGCTGTGAAATAGGAGTAGGGCGCTGTGAAATAGGGCGCTGTGAAATAGGGCACTGTAAAATAGGTGTAGGGTGCTGTGAAATAGGGCACTGTGAAATAGGTGTAGGGCGCTGTGAAATAGGTGTAGGGCACTGTGAAATAGGTGTAGGGCGCTGTGAAATAGGTGTAGGGCACTGTGAAATAGGGCACTGTGAAATAGCAGTAGGGCACTGTGAAATAGGGCTCTGTGAAATAGGTGTAGGGCTCTGTGAAATAGGTGTAGGGCGCTGTGAAATAGGTGTAGGGCACTGTGAAATAGGTGTAGGGCACTGTGAAATAGGGCTCTGTGAAATAGGTGTAGGGCACTGTGTGATAGGGCACTGTGAAATAGGTGTAGGGCACTGTGAAATAGGGCACTGTGAAATAGGTGTAGGGCGCTGTGAAATAGGGCTCTGTGAAATAGGTGTAGGGCACTGTGACATAGGTGTAGGGCACTGTGAAATAGGTGTAGGGCACTGTGAAATAGGTGTAGGGCACTGTTAAATAGGGCACTGTGAAATAGGGCACTGTGAAATAGCAGTAGGGCACTGTGAAATAGGGCTCTGTGAAATAGGTGTAGGGCTCTGTGAAATAGGTGTAGGGCGCTGTGAAATAGGTGTAGGGCACTGTGAAATAGGTGTAGGGCACTGTGAAATAGGGCTCTGTGAAATAGGTGTAGGGCACTGTGTGATAGGGCACTGTGAAATAGGTGTAGGGCACTGTGAAATAGGGCACTGTGAAATAGGTGTAGGGCGCTGTGAAATAGGGCTCTGTGAAATAGGTGTAGGGCACTGTGACATAGGTGTAGGGCACTGTGAAATAGGTGTAGGGCACTGTGAAATAGGTGTAGGGCACTGTGAAATAGGTGTAGGGCACTGTGAAATGAGCGTAGGGCACTGTGAAATGAGCGTAGGGCACTGTGAAATAGGGCACTGTGAAATAGGGCACTGTGAAATAGGGCGCTGTGAAATAGGGCGCTGTGAAATAGGAGTAGGGCACTGTGAAATAGGGCACTGAAATAGGAGTAGGGCACTGTGAAATAGGGCACTGAAATAGGAGTAGGGCACTGTGAAATAGGGCGCTGTGAAATAGGAGTAGGGCACGGTGAAATAGGGCGCTGAAATAGGCGTAGGGCGCTGAAATAGGGCACTGTGAAATAGGGCACTGTGAAATAGGGCACTGTGAAATAGGAGTAGGGCACTGTGAAATAGGGCACTGTGAAATAGGTGTGGGGCACTGAAATAGGTGTAGGGCACTGTGAAATAGGGCGCTGTGAAATAGGTGTAGGGCTCTGTGAAATAGGTGTAGGGCACTGTGAAATAGGGCTCTGTGAAATAGGTGTAGGGCGCTGTGAAATAGGGCACTGTGAAATAGGTATAGGGCACTGTGAAATAGGTGTAGGGTGCTGTGAAATAGGTGTAGGGCGCTGTGAAATAGGGCACTGTGAAATAGGTGTAGGGCGCTGTGAAATAGGGCTCTGTGAAATAGGTGTAGGGCACTGTGAAATAGGTGTAGGGCGCTGTGAAATGAGCGTAGGGCACTGTGAAATAGGGCACTGTGAAATAGGGCACTGTGAAATAGGGCACTGTGAAATGGGTGTCGGGCACTGTGAAATGGGCGTAGGGCACTGTGAAATACTGTATATAGCCTCTCTACTGTATGTAGCCTCTCTACTCTATATAGCCTCTCTACTGTGTATAGCCTCTCTACTGTATATAGCCTCTCTAGTGTATATAGTCTCTCTACTGTATGTAGCCTCTCTAGTGTATATAGTCTCTCTACTGTATGTAGCCTCTAGTGTATATAGCCTCTCTAGTGTATATAGTCTCTACTGTATATAGTCTCTCTACTGTATGTAGCCTCTCTACTGTATATAGCCTCTACTGTATGTAGCCTCTCTACTCTACTCTATATAGCCTCTCTAATGCACGGGACACCCCCTGGACAGGATACTAGTCTATCTCCTGTTTCTAATGTACCAGGACACCCCCTGGACAGGACACTAGTCTATGGCAGATCCTATTGTATTGAGTCAGCTAGACACCCCCTGGACAGGACACTAGTCTATCTCCTGTTTCTAATGTACCAGGACACCCCCTGGACAGGACACTAGTCTATCTCCTGTTTCTAATGTACCAGGACACCCCCTGGACAGGACACTAGTCTATCTCCTGTTTCTGTATGGAGACAGCTTGATGTACAGGACACCCCCTGGACAGGACACTAGTCTATGGCAGATCCTATTGTATTGAGTCAGCTTGACACCCCCTGGACAGGACACTAGTCTATGGCAGGGCCTATTGTATTGAGTCAGCTAGACACCCCCTGGACAGGACACTCCCTGGACAGGACACTAGTCTATGGCAGGGCCTATTGTATTGAGTCAGCTAGACACTCCCTGGACAGGACACTAGTCTATGGCAGGACCTATTGTATTGAGTCAGCTAGACACCCCCTGGACAGGACACTAGTCTATGGCAGGACCTATTGTATTGAGTCAGCTAGACACCCCCTGGACAGGACACTCCCTGGACAGGACACTAGTCTATGACAGGGCCTATTGTATTGAGTCAGCTAGACACCCCCTGGACAGGACACTAGTCTATGGCAGGACCTATTGTATTGAGTCAGCTAGACACCCCCTGGACAGGACACTAGTCTATGGCAGGACCTATTGTATTGAGTCAGCTAGACACCCCCTGGACAGGACACTCCCTGGACAGGACACTAGTCTATGACAGGGCCTATTGTATTGAGTCAGCTAGACACCCCCTGGACAGGACACTCCCTGGACAGGACACTAGTCTATGGCAGGGCCTATTGTATTGAGTCAGCTAGACACTCCCTGGACAGGACACTAGTCTATGACAGGGCCTATTGTATTGAGTCAGCTAGACACCCCCTGGACAGGACACTAGTCTATGACAGGGCCTATTGTATTGAGTCAGCTAGACACTCCCTGGACAGGACACTAGTCTATGGCAGGGCCTATTGTATTGAGTCAGCTAGACACTCCCTGGACAGGACACTCCCTGGACAGGACACTAGTCTATGACAGGGCCTATTGTATTGAGTCAGCTAGACACTCCCTGGACAGGACACTCCCTGGACAGGACACTAGTCTATGACAGGACCTATTGTATTGAGTCAGCTAGACACTCCCTGGACAGGACACTCCCTGGACAGGACACTAGTCTATGACAGGGCCTATTGTATTGAGTCAGCTAGACACCCCCTGGACAGGACACTAGTCTATGGCAGGACCTATTGTATTGAGTCAGCTAGACACCCCCTGGACAGGACACTCCCTGGACAGGACACTAGTCTATGACAGGGCCTATTGTATTGGGTCAGCTAGACACCCCCTGGACAGGACACTAGTCTATGGCAGGACCTATTGTATTGAGTCAGCTAGACACCCCCTGGACAGGACACTAGTCTATGGCAGGACCTATTGTATTGAGTCAGCTAGACACCCCCTGGACAGGACACTAGTCTATGGCAGGACCTATTGTATTGAGTCAGCTAGACACCCCCTGGACAGGACACTAGTCTATGGCAGGACCTATTGTATTGAGTCAGCTAGACACTCCCTGGACAGGACACTCCCTGGACAGGACACTCCCTGGACAGGACACTCCCTGGACAGGACACTCCCTGGACAGGACACTCCCTGGACAGGACACTCCCTGGACAGGACACTCCCTGGACAGGACACTCCCTGGACAGGACACTAGTCTATGACAGGGCCTATTGTATTGAGTCAGCTAGACACTCCCTGGACAGGACACTCCCTGGACAGGACACTCCCTGGACAGGACACTCCCTGGACAGGACACTAGTCTATGACAGGGCCTATTGTATTGAGTCAGCTAGACACCCCCTGGACAGGACACTCCCTGGACAGGACACTCCCTGGACAGGACACTCCCTGGACAGGACACTCCCTGGACAGGACACTAGTCTATGGCAGGGCCTATTGTATTGAGTCAGCTAGACACCCCCTGGACAGGACACTAGTCTATGGCAGGACCTATTGTATTGAGTCAGCTAGACACTCCCTGGACAGGACACTCCCTGGACAGGACACTAGTCTATGACAGGGCCTATTGTATTGAGTCAGCTAGACACTCCCTGGACAGGACACTCCCTGGACAGGACACTCCCTGGACAGGACACTCCCTGGACAGGACACTCCCTGGACAGGACACTCCCTGGACAGGACACTAGTCTATGACAGGGCCTATTGTATTGAGTCAGCTAGACACCCCCTGGACAGGACACTCCCTGGACAGGACACTAGTCTATGACAGGGCCTATTGTATTGTCTATCTATTGATGGTATAATGTTTTTAATCTTACATATTGTCATTTGCACCTTGTCTTCTGCAGTGGCCACCAGTGATCACCTTCGGAGTAAAAATGCAAGATCTACTGCTCAGATTGTTTTTTAAATTTAGACGTAAACCTACACTGCTGCTACTCTCTGTTCATCATATATGCTCAGATTACTTTAACCATATCTACATGTTCATACTACCTAGATCTACTGCTCAGATTGTTTTTTAAATCAACGTAAACCTATGCAACATTAACCTATTTAAAAACAGTTCTGTAGTGAGTTTTGTGCAGTAGGCTCAATACATTATCCCTGCATATTGGCTATGCTCAGTCGGCTATAGGCCCAGTACATTATCACTGCATATTGGCTATGCTCAGTCGGCTATAGGCCCAGTACATTATCCCTGCATATTGGCTATGCTCAGTAGGCTATAGGCCCAGTACATTATCACTGCATATTGGCTATGCATGAATTGCCCTGCCAATGTTGCTCTTCTCAGACCATTTAGAAATGATATATATTTTTAATTGGTATATGATCACAGTGGTAATAGATAATTAGTTGTATTACTTGTGAGGCCCAGCTGAGTTACTGGACTGACGGGCTGCGACTGATACTCAGTGGTGAAGCTGCCTCTCACCTGACTCACCGTCCCTCCGCTGAGGAAAGGGGACACCGTCCCTCTTCTGAGGAAAGGGGACACCGTCCCTCCTCTGAGGAAAGGGGACACCGTCCCTCCTCTGAGGAAAGGGGACACCGTCCCTCCTCTGAGGAAAGGGGACACCGTCCCTCCTCTGAGGAAAGGGGACACCGTCCCTCCTCTGAGGAAAGGGTACACCGTCCCTCCGCTGAGGAAAGGGTACACCGTCCCTCCGCTGAGGAAAGGGGACACCGTCCCTCCGCTGAGGAAAGGGGACACCGTCCCTCCGCTGAGGAAAGGGGACACCGTCCCTCCGCTGAGGAAAGGGGACACCGTCCCTCCGCTGAGGAAAGGGGACACCGTCCCTCCGCTGAGGAAAGGGGACACCGTCCCTCCGCTGAGGAAAGGGGACACCGTCCCTCCGCTGAGGAAAGGGGACACCGTCCCTCCTCTGAGGAAAGGGGACACCGCCCCTCCGCTGAGGAAAGGGGACACCGTCCCTCCGCTGAGGAAAGGGGACACCGTCCCTCCGCTGAGGAAAGGGGACACCGTCCCTCCGCTGAGGAAAGGGGACACCGTCCCTCCGCTGAGGAAAGGGGACACCGTCCCTCCGCTGAGGAAAGGGGACACCGTCCCTCTTCTGAGGAAAGGGGACACCGTCCCTCTTCTGAGGAAAGGGGACACCGTCCCTCCTCTGGGGAAAGGGGACACGGCTCCAGCTGATGGTGTTACCTCAAGTCCCACTGCCTTATTTCTGCCTCTGGCATCATTTAAGGTTATCAACTTTGCTGTGCGCTCCGGGATTCTTGTGTCGGTCTATGGCTCGAGGAAACTGTGCAGGGGAACGCTGTGTCTTCCCCGGGCCACTAGGGCTGTTGAATCAAGTGCACCTACCGCCAAGAGCGCTAAACGAAGGGGGGGGGGAATAGGAACTCAAGGTCGACCAGTTGATTGCGACCCGTCCAATGATATCTGGGGTTGGAGTCTTTTAGGGGCGGTTTCTCAGACACAAGTCAAGCATAGTCCTGGATCATGCTCAATGGAGCGTCTCCGTCTAAAACAGGCTATGCGTAATCTGTGTCCAGGAAACCAGTCCTCAATCTGTTAATATCAGTGTTTCAGTGAGTCTATTATGGGCAGTCTGATAAACAGTTGAAACCCTGATTTAAAGGAGTTTAGCAGTTTTAAATGTTGGTTTATTAAACTGGCAGTTTAGCAGTTTTAAATGTTGGTTTATTAAACTGGCAGTTTAGCAGTTTTAAATGTTGGTTTATTAAACTGGCAGTTTAGCAGTTTTAAATGTTGGTTTATTAAACTGGCAGTTTAGCAGTTTTAAATGTTGGTTCAGTAAACTTATTGCTGCTTTTCTTCTCTTTTCTAAAATAACAACATTGACCTTCAACCTTGCAGGACTCTATCCGTGCGTCGTTCTCCATGTACGACCTCAACCTGGATGTGAATGACTTCCCGAAGAAGGCTGCTACTCTGGAGGGCAACCATCTTCTCTCCCACCTCAACGGCTCCTCATGCTCTGACCTGCAGCAGATAGACCTCGACCTGGCCCCTCTCTCCCTGGGTACTTTCAAGAGCCATCTGGACCTGGTCAGCGGCTGGGAGGAGGCCCATCCCCGGGACAACTCCCCCATCGGCCCCATCTCAACCCCTGCTAGTACTACTGTACCTGGGGTAGGGGGACCAGGGGTTGGTACTGGGGGGAAGGATGTTCACAGGCTCCACACCACCCCCAGCCTCTCCAAGCTGATCCGGGTGCGCTCCCCAGAGAGGTGCCCCTCTGCTAGGCCTGAGAATAAACACCAGGCCCCTGCGTCGATCCAGACTCAGGCCTCTATTAAGGTAGCTAAGCCTAAAGAGGAGACCCCAGCGGAGCCCAAGAACATTACTACTCCTACTCCTGGGGCTGGTAAGAACATTACTACTCCTACTCCTGGGGTTAATGCTGGGGCTGGTAAGAACATGACTACTCCTACTCCTGGGGCTGGCAAGCTGAAGAAGGTCAAGAAGCAGCAACGTCAGGACCAGCTGCCTCCAGAACAGAACCAGATCAGACCCGGATCCAAAGCAGCTGCAGAGTCGCAGAAAACTGGTTTCAGCAGTTCTGATGCTGTTGGTTCTAAGGCTGGTTCTGGTTCCAAACCACCACCTCACTCAGCTGAGAGCCAGAGAACCGGGGCAAGGAGGGCGGAGGAGACCAGACCCACCCGGCAGACGGCCACCAACGGGACAGCGAGTAGCTCCGGTGCTCCCAGCACCCAAAGAGGGAAGGGGGAGGAGCAAGAGGCCAAAGGTCACTCTGCCACCTCAACCAATCACAACCAAGCCCAGCAGCAGCAGCAACCCAAGGGGAAGAATAAGAAGAACAAGAACAAGGGAGAGAAAACCAGCCGGAACATCGGTACGTTAGTTTAGATAACCCTCTAGTTGACTGTCTCTTGTGTTATACATGTTGTAGGAGAGGAGACATGTCAGGTATGTTAGTTTAGATAACCCTCTAGTTGACTGTCTCTTGTGTTATACATGTTGTAGGAGAGGAGACATGTCAGGTACATTAGTTTAGATAACCCTCTCGTTGACTGTCTCTTGTGTTATA
The DNA here is from genome assembly GCF_002021735.2 of Oncorhynchus kisutch. Classification (NCBI taxonomy): domain Eukaryota; kingdom Metazoa; phylum Chordata; class Actinopteri; order Salmoniformes; family Salmonidae; genus Oncorhynchus; species Oncorhynchus kisutch. The sequence continues at coordinate 2,907,290 of NC_034188.2, forward strand.
CATGTAGGAAGGGAGACGTCAGTGTGAATGATAAAGCGATCAGACCGTTCGTTGGTGGTGATGTTTCTGCCCTGTTTCTTTCATCCCCAGACGATGTGTTCCTCCCTAAAGACGTGGACCCAAAAGAAATGGATGAGATTGATCGTGAGGTGGAATACTTCAAAAGGTAACGCTCGGCTCCGGTGACAATCCCAAACATTTAGGGCCGCTTTACCAAACAGACATTCTCCATTAAAAGTCATTCTAGACTTAGTCTTTGTCTGGGGAAACTGGACTTTTTTTTTTTGGGGGGGGGGGGGGGAGCGCCACCAGCCTCCTGGTAATAGAACCATGTTGTGATATTTCTCTCGTCTCTCTGTAGGTTTTGCCTTGACTCTGCTAAACAGACCCGCCAGAAGGTTGCAGTAAACTGGTCCAACTTTACCCTCAAATAGGTTCCTTCCAACGCAGCCCAGTAACTGATGGGTTCTAGAATGCAGAACCCCTCCCCTCTCCCCCTAACGTGACTATGTCCATACAACCCCGACGGCCTGAGGCCTTCTCTCATTCCCACTCTTCCTCTTCTTCCTCACCAAGCCAAGGAACCCTGGTGCAACACCATTTTCCATTGGTCAGGACTGCGATGCTATTGGCTGACAGCCAGGGATCATTCTCACACACGGGCCCAACTGAGGACTCGACTCTTTGCTGTTTCACAACGAGGGAGATGAGGGATCCAGGTTGAGACACAGACGGGTGTTGGTTCTCCGTCTGTCAGATCAGATCTACTGTGTACTTCACTATGTAGTATGGAAAACAGTTACCTTTTTACAATAAAAATGTGTTTTTATTGTAATTGTGGGACATTTTAACATTGTAGAAACCTTCTTGGATTGTTATTGGTTGGTTCTATTTGGTGCTTCTGTTCTCTAAAGGTACTGACCCACGACCCACAATGAACTTTTACTGTCTTTAGTTTAGGGTAATCTCCCCCATCTCTTCCTCAACACACAGCGCTCTGTTTATTGGCACTCTTTTAGATAATCAATTGTCTCTAAAGGATTTTACGTTGATTTTACATTGATTTTAAGTTCAATGTTGATCTTACGTTGATTTTAAGGTCAGAATAGGTCTTATGGTTTGGAGGATGTCATGTTAACGCACATTATACTGTCATGGACCCCCCCCCCCCTGTCATGGACCCCCCCCCCCCCATTATACTGTCATGGACCCCCCCCCCCCATGTGTGGACCCCCCCCCCCCCCCCTGTCATGGACCCCCCCCCCCATTATACTGTCATGGACCCCCCCCCCCCATGTGTGGACCCCCCCCCCCTGTCATGGACACCATGTGTGGGTTGGTTATCTATACTGTCATGGACACCATGTGTGGGTTGGTTATCTATACTGTCATGGACACCATGTGTGGGTTGATCTATACTGTCATGGACACCATGTGTGGGTTGATCTATACTGTCATGGACACCATGTGTGGGTTGGTTATCTATACTGTCATGGACACCATGTGTGGGTTGATCTATACTGTCATGGACACCATGTGTGGGTTGGTTATCTATACTGTCATGGACACCATGTGTGGGTTGGTTATCCATACTCTCATGGACACCATGTGTGGGTTGGTTATCTATACTGTCATGGACACCATGTGTGGGTTGGTTATCTATACTCTCAATGGACACCATGTGTGGGTTGGTTATCTATACTGTCATGGACACCATGTGTGGGTTGGTTATCTATACTGTCATGGACACCATGTGTGGGTTGGTTATCCATACTCTCATGGACACCATGTGTGGGTTGGTTATCTATACTGTCATGGACATCATGTGTGGGTTGGTTATCTATACTGTCATGGACACCATGTGTGGGTTGGTTATCTATACTCTCAATGGACACCATGTGTGGGTTGGTTATCTATACTGTCATGGACACCATGTGTGGGTTGGTTATCTATACTGTCATGGACACCATGTGTGGGTTGGTTATCTATACTCTCATGGACACCGTGTGTGGGTTGGTTATCTATACTGTCATGGACACCATGTGTGGGTTGTTTATCTATACTGTCATGGACACCATGTGTGGGTTGGTTATCTATACTGTCATGGACACCATGTGTGGGTTGGTTATCTATACTATCATGGACACCATGTGTGGGTTGGTTATCTATACTGTCATGGACACCATGTGTGGGTTGGTTATCTATACTGTCATGGACACCATGTGTGGGTTGGTTATCTATACTCTCATGGACACCATGTGTGGGTTGGTTATCTATACTATCATGGACACCATGTGTGGGTTGGTTATCTATACTGTCTTGGACACCATGTGTGGGTTGGTTATCTATACTGTCTTGGACACCATGTGTGGGTTGGTTATCTATACTGTCATGGACACCATGTGTGGGTTGGTTATCTATACTGTCATGGACACCATGTGTGGGTTGGTTATCTATACTGTCATAGACACCATGTGTGGGTTGGTTATCTATACTGTCATGGACACCATGTGTGGGTTGGTTATCTATACTGTCATGGACACCATGTGTGGGTTGGTTATCTATACTCTCATGGACACCATGTGTGGGTTGGTTATCTATACTGTCATGGACACCATGTGTGGGTTGGTTATCTATACTGTCATGGACACCATGTGTGGGTTGGTTATCTATACTGTCATGGACACCATGTGTGGGTTGGTTATCTATACTGTCATGGACACCATGTGTGGGTTGGTTATCTATACTGTCATGGACACCATGTGTGGGTTGGTTATCTATACTGTCATGGACACCATGTGTGGGTTGGTTATCTATACTGTCATGGACACCATGTGTGGGTTGGTTATCTATACTGTCATGGACACCATGTGTGGGTTGGTTATCTATACTGTCATGGACACCATGTGTGGGTTGGTTATCTATACTGTCATGGACACCATGTGTGGGTTGGTTATCTATACTGTCATAGACGCCATGTGTGGGTTGGTTATCTATCCTGGTATTGTGCTCTCATGACCCCGAATCGTACTGCTCTGATTGTGCCAACGTGACCCCTCATTATGACATCACAGGCTGAACCAACACTGTTCATTCATTTAATGGTTTGTAGCTTCAACATCAAGTCTGAGTTCAAGATTGTGCCCTATTCGCTATGTAGTGCACTCCTTTAGACCAGGACCCCGGAAGGGCTATAGTGAAAAGTAGTGCACTATATAGGGAATAGGGTGCAACCATAGAGTCCCATTGAGTAAGTCATTATGGTGTAGTTTATCAATGTTCCTCAAACTGTAGGAGTCAACGACAGTGGATGACACAGACCAATAGATTCATTACCCCTCTTGTACAATGCTATTATTTTGTATGAAATTGTGTTTAAACAAAAATGAACGTTTGGAAAGTAATCAACGACACTAATATAAACTCAATCTTTTTTTTTAAATAAATAAATAAACAAAATATTTATCTGGTTACTGTGTTTAACACTTGGAATCACATCTTCACAAGATGTGGTTAAATGAAACCAGATTGATTTCTCCCCTGTATATTCTATATAAGTCGTGGTTATCTTCAGTGGTCAGCCTCCCCATGTTCTGATATCGAGCCATGCTCCATACTTCTCTTTATGCTTCAAAGTTACATCTTTAGACCCATTGGTTGTTGATGTAACTGCTAATCAGAGCTGATATCTCCCATTGGTTGTTGATGTAACTGCTAATCAGAGCTGATATCTCCCATTGGTTGTTGATGTAACTGCTAATCAGAGCTGATATCTCCCATTGGTTGTTGATGTAACTGCTAATCAGAGCTGATATCTCCCATTGGTTGTTGATGTAACTGCTAATCAGAGCTGATATCTCCCATTGGTTGTTGATGTAACTGCTAATCAGAGCTGATATCTCCCATTGGTTGTTGATGTAACTGCTAATCAGAGCTGATATCTCCCATTGGTTGTTGAAGTAACTGCTAATCAGAGCTGATATCTCCCATTGGTTGTTGATGTAACTGCTAATCAGAGCTGATATCTCCCATTGGTTGTTGATGTAACTGCTAATCAGAGCTGATATCTCCCATTGGTTGTTGATGTAACTGCTAATCAGAGCTGATATCTCCCATTGGTTGTTGATGTAACTGCTAATCAGAGCTGATATCTCCCATTGGTTGTTGATGTAACTGCTAATCAGAGCTGATATCTCCCATTGGTTGTTGAAGTAACTGCTAATCAGAGCTGATATCTCCCATTGGTTGTTGAAGTAACTGCTAATCAGAGCTGATATCTCCCATTGGTTGTTGATGTAACTGCTATCAGAGCTGATATCTCCCATTGGTTGTTGATGTAACTGCTAATCAGAGCTGATATCTCCCATTGGTTGTTGATGTAACTGCTAATCAGAGCTGATATCTCCCATTGGTTGTTGATGTAACTGCTAATCAGAGCTGATATCTCCCATTGGTTGTTGATGTAACTGCTAATCAGAGCTGATATCTCCCATTGGTTGTTGAAGTAACTGCTAATCAGAGCTGATATCTCCCATTGGTTGTTGATGTAACTGCTAATCAGAGCTGATATCTCCCATTGGTTGTTGAAGTAACTGCTAATCAGAGCTGATATCTTCCATTGGTTGTTGATGTAACTGCTATCAGAGCTGATATCTCCCATTGGTTGTTGATGTAACTGCTATCAGAGCTGATATCTCCCATTGGTTGTTGAAGTAACTGCTAATCAGAGCTGATATCTCCCATTGGTTGTTGATGTAACTGCTAATCAGAGCTGATATCTCCCATTGGTTGTTGAAGTAACTGCTATCAGAGCTGATATCTCCCATTGGTTGTTGATGTAACTGCTATCAGAGCTGATATCTCCCATTGGTTGTTGAAGTAACTGCTAATCAGAGCTGATATCTCCCATTGGTTGTTGATGTAACTGCTAATCAGAGCTGATATCTCCCATTGGTTGATGATGTAACTGCTAATCAGAGCTGATATCTCCCATTGGTTGTTGAAGTAACTGCTATCAGAGCCGATATCTTCCCCTATGGTGGTGTAACTGCTATCAGAGCCGATATCTTCCCCTATGGTGGTGTGTGATTATGGTTCTATACTGTGGCCATGTTCTCAACAGTCTTTGCTTCTCAAACGGCACCCTATTCCCTATATAGTGCACTACCTGTGACCAGGGCCCATAGGCTAGTGCACTACCTGTGACCAGGGCCCATAGGCTAGTGCACTACCTGTGACCAGGGCCCATAGGCTAGTGCACTACTTGTGACCATGGCCCATAGGGTAGTGTACTATATAGGGAATAGGGTGCTATTTGGGACGCTACACCATGGCTGCCTCATACTGTTGTTTTGATCTCTCAACTCCTTCACATCTTCACACACAGGATTGTATTCATTAGGGATCCAACGGACGAAAACAGACAAACAAGAAGGACGACTTGTCCATTTTAACAACTTTTTTTTCATTTTTTTTTTCAGTTGAACATTTTTTGTACATAAAAGTGATTTTGGGGCATTTTAAACAAGTCCGCAATGATAACCTGGTCTCACTGAGGTTTGGTGAGGATTTCAACCATGGTACAAAAATTCACAATGCTCTCTGACTCTTCTGGGGTCATACATCTCAATAAGAACCTCTGCTGTCACTCAGTATCTTCTGAGTTCCCTTTTCTGATCAGAAAACGATCAATAGTTTAAGTGATGTTTCCGATAGAAGTGGTGCTTCGATGATTCCAAGTTGGTCATCAAAAAAACACGTCACAAGTTTCCGTGATTTCATGTTTTATTTTATTTTTTCCTTCCCGAAAATCTGTTTCTGAAATTTTGTATCCCAGTTTATATTCAACTAGAAGACTTGATCTGAAATGTGTGGAATGTAGATGTACACTATACCGTTAATGTCGGCCTAAGACAAGTTGGCCTTTCTGTTTCTGTTTTTTTTAATTATTATTCACTTTTGATACTGTGAAAATCTTTCGTTCAGAAAGATTAAAACATTACAGTTTTGACAAAATTAAGTGTTGTGTTTTATTTCTGAGTGGTTTTAAGGATGCATAGTGATAAGTAAATTCGTTAAGAGAATTCTCTTAATATTTTCAACCAAAGTCCTCTTTCAAGGTCATGTCCGGACTACCAGAGGATGGCAGACACAAGGGTTAGGATTTACACCAGCTCTCAAAGTCTTACTGACAGACTACCAGAGGATGGCAGACACAAGGGTTAGGATTTACACCAGCTCTCAAAGTCTTACTGACAGCTCGTTGGGGAAAATGAATGGGGTTTTGGAAGAAATGCAGAAAAGGAGGTCTGAGGTAAACACAGGCTGAGGAGATCTGATCTGAGGTAAACACAGGCCGAGGGGATCTGATCTGAGGTAAACACAGGCCGAGGAGATCTGATCTGAGGTAAACACAGGCCGAGGAGATCTGATCTGAGGTAAACACAGGCTGAGGGGATCGTATGTTTTGTTCTATGAGATAATAGCAGTTGGTTACCAGAACCTTTATGAATTATGAAGCCTTTGTATTTATTACATGATTTCTGCATTTATCATAAATTTTCCTCATTGCCTTTGTCCGACGAACCATGGCGCAGTTTTATTTTTAAAACCCTGATGGTTCCAATCATTTTTTTTTCTTCCCTATTCATATTTGCATCTTGGATTTTTGAACTACTTCATACAAGGTCTGTGTCTCGTGTAGACTTACCCTGGCAACAGAGAAGACCTCAACTTCCTGCAGGAATGTCATCTCTAGCCGACACTTTCAGCTACCGTTCACCAGCGCGCTCGGAGACTCCAATCCATTAACTTCTTCTGTCCCCTTTCTCGGTCTTGGCTAGAATTATCAATGAACCTACCAGGTACCACCCTAAAGCCGTAAACACGGGCACCCTCATAGATATCATCATAACCAACTTGCCCTCTAAATACACCTCTGCTGTTTTCAACCAAGATCTCAGCGATCACTGCCTCATTGCCTGCATCCGTTATGGGTCAGCGCTATTTTACTTTAAGAAGAATGTGAAATGTCAGAATAATAGTAGAAAGAAATAATTTATTTCAGCTTTTATTTCTTTCATCATATTCCCAGTGGGTCAAAAATATATGGCCACTCCAATACCTCGATTTTGTTGTCCTTAAGCCATTTGGAAGTATGCTTGGGGTTATTGTCCATTTGGAAGACCCATTTGAGACCATGCTTTAACTTCCTGACTGATGTCTTGAGATGCTGCTTCAATATATCCACATAATTTTCCTTCCTCATGATGCCATCTATTTTGTGAAGTGCACCAGTCCCTCCTGCAGCAAAGCACCCCCACAACATGATGCTGCCACCTCCGTGCTTCGCGGTTGGGATGGTGTTCTTTGGCTTGAAAGCGTTCCCCTTTTTCCTCCAAACATAATGATGGTCATTATGGCCAAACAGTTCTATTTTTGTTTCATCAGACCAGAGGACATTTTTCCAAAAAGTACGATCTTTGTCTCCATGTGCAGTTGCAAACTGTAGTCTGGCTTTTTATGGTGGTTTTGGAACAGTGGCTTCTTCCTTGCTGAGGGGCCTTTCAGGTTATGTCGATATTGGACTCGTTTTACTGAATATAGATACATTTGAACCTGCACTTTTCGCACCAAAGTACGTTCATTTCTAGGAGACAGAATGCATCTCCTTCCTGAGCGGTATGGCGGCTGCGTGGTCCCATGGAGTTTATACTTGCATACTATTGTTTGTACAGATGGATATGGTACCTTCAGGCGTTTGGAAATTGCTCAAGGATGAACCAGACTTGTGGAGGTCTACTTTTTTTCTGAGGTCTTGGCTGAATTCTTTTGATTTTCCCATGATGTCAAGCAAAGAGGCACTGAGTTTGAAGGTAGGCATTGAAATACATCCACAGGTACACCTCCAATTGACTCAAATTATATAAATTAGCCTATCAGAAGCTTCTAAAGCCATGACATAATTTTCTGGAATTTTCCAAACTGTTTAAAGGCACAGTCAACTTAGTGTATGCAAACTTTTGGACCCACTGGAATTGTGATACAGTGAATTATAAGTGAAATAATCTGTCTGTACACAATTGTTGGAAAAATTACTTGTGTCATGCATAAAGTAGATGTCCTAACCCACTTGCCAAAACTATAGTTTGTTAACAAGAAATTTGTGGAGTAGTTGAAAACGAGTTTTAATGACTCAAACCTAAGTGTATGTACACAAACCTAACTTGTACCTAAGTGTATGTAAGTGTAGAATTGGAATGATTTGACAGGTAGATTTGGAATGATTTGGAAGGGAGAATTGGAATGATTTGACCAGTAGAATTGGAATGATTTGACCAGTAGAATTGGAATGATTTGACCAGTAGAATTGGAATGATATGACCAGTAGAATTGGAATGATTTGACCAGTAGAATTGGAATGATTTGACCAGTAGAATTGGAATGATATGACCAGTAGAATTGGAATGATTTGACCAGTAGAATTGGAATGATTTGACCAGTAGAACTGGAATGATTTGACAGGTTGAATTGGAATGATTTGACAGGTAGAATTGGAATGATTTGACAGGTTGAATTGGAATGATTTGACAGGTAGAATTGGAATGATATGACAGGTTGAATTGGAATTATTGGACAGTTAGAATTGGATTGATTTGACAGGTAGAATTGGAATGATTTCACAATTAGAATTGGAATGATTTGACAGGTAGAATTGGAATGATTTGACAGGTTGAATTGGAATGATTTGACAGGTTGAATTGGAATGATTTGACAGGTAGAATTGGAATGATTTGACAGGTAGTATTGGAATGATTTGACAGGTAGAACTGGAATGATTTGACAGGTAGAACTGGAATGATATGACAGGTTGAATTGGAATTATTGGACAGTTAGAATTGGATTGATTTGACAGGTAGAATTGGAATGATTTCACAATTAGAATTGGAATGATTTGACAGGTAGAATTGGAATGATTTCACAATTAGAATTGGAATGATGTGACAAGTAGATTTGGAATGATTTGACAGGTAGAATTGGAATGATTTGACAAGTAGATTTGGAATGATTTGACAGGTAGAATTGGAATGATTTGACCGTTGGAAATGGAATGTTGACCGTTTGAATTGGAATGATTTGACAGATAGTATTGGAATGATTTCACAATTAGAATTGGAATGATGTGACAAGTAGATTTGGAATGATTTGACAGGTAGAATTGGAATGATTTGACAGGTAGAATTGGAATGATTTGACAGGTAGAATTGGAATGATTTGACAGGTAGAATTGGAATGATTTGACAGGTAGAATTGGAATGATTTGACAGGTAGAATTGGAATGATTTTACAGATAGAATTGGAATGATTTGACAGGTAGTATTGGAATGATTTCACAATTAGAATTGGAATGATGTGACAAGTAGATTTGGAATGATTTGACAGGTAGAATTGGAATGATTTGTCAAGTAGATTTGGAATGATTTGACAGGTAGAATTGGAATGATTTGACCGTTGGAAATTGAATGTTTGACCGTTTTAATTGGAATGATTTGACAGGTAGAATTGGAATGATTTGATAGGTAGTATTGGAATGATTTCACAATTAGAATTGGAATGATGTGACAAGTAGATTTGGAATGATTTGACAAGTAGATTTGGAATGATTTGACAGGTAGAATTGGAATGATTTGACAGGTAGAATTGGAATGATTTGACAGATAGAATTGGAATGATTTGACAGGTAGAATTGGAATGATTTGACAGGTAGAATTGGAATGATTTTACAGATAGAATTGGAATGATTTGACAGGTAGAATTGGAATGATTTGACCGTTGGAAATGGAATGTTTGACCGTTTGAATTGGAATGATTTGACAGATAGTATTGGAATGATTTGACAGGTAGAATTGGAATGATTTGTCAAGTAGATTTGGAATGATTTGACAGGTAGAATTGGAATGATTTGACCGTTGGAAATTGAATGTTTGACCGTTTTAATTGGAATGATTTGACAGGTAGAATTGGAATGATTTGATAGGTAGTATTGGAATGATTTCACAATTAGAATTGGAATGATGTGACAAGTAGATTTGGAATGATTTGACAAGTAGATTTGGAATGATTTGACAGGTAGAATTGGAATGATTTGACAGGTAGAATTGGAATGATTTGACAGATAGAATTGGAATGATTTGACAGGTAGAATTGGAATGATTTGACAGGTAGAATTGGAATGATTTTACAGATAGAATTGGAATGATTTGACAGGTAGAATTGGAATGATTTGACCGTTGGAAATGGAATGTTTGACCGTTTGAATTGGAATGATTTGACAGATAGTATTGGAATGATTTGACAGGTAGAATTGGAATGATTTGATAGGTAGTATTGGAATGATTTCACAATTAGAATTGGAATGATGTGACAAGTAGATTTGGAATGATTTGACAGGTAGAATTGGAATGATTTGACAGGTAGAATTGGAATGATTTGACAGGTAGAATTGGAATGATTTGACAGGTAGAATTGGAATGATTTGACAGGTAGAATTGGAATGATTTTACAGATAGAATTGGAATGATTTGACAGGTAGAATTGGAATGATTTGACAGGTAGAATTGGAATGATTTTACAGATAGAATTGGAATGATTTGACAGGTAGAATTGGAATGATTTGACAGGTAGAATTGGAATGATTTGACAGGTAGAATTGGAGTGATTTGACAGGAAGAATTGGAATGATTTGACAGGTAGAATTGGAATGATTTGACAGGTAGAATTGGAATGATTTGATAGGTAGTATTGGAATGATTTCACAATTAGAATTGGAATGATGTGACAAGTAGATTTGGAATGATTTGACAGGTAGAATTGGAATGATTTGTCAAGTAGATTTGGAATGATTTGACAGGTAGTATTGGAATTATTGGACAGGTAGAATTGGAATGATTTCATAATTAGAATTGGAATGATTTGACAGGTAGAATTGGAATGATTTGATAGGTAGTATTGGAATGATTTGACAGGTAGATTTGGAATGATTTGTCAAGTAGATTTGGAATGATTTGACAGGTAGAATTGGAATGATTTGACCGTTGGAAATTGAATGTTTGACCGTTTTAATTGGAATGATTTGACAAATAGTATTGGAATGATTTCACAATTAGAATTGGAATGATGTGACAAGTAGATTTGGAATGATTTGAAAGGTAGAATTGGAATGATTTGACAAGTAGATTTGGAATGATTTGACAGGTAGTATTGGAATTATTGGACAGGTAGAATTGGAATGATTTGACAGGTAGAATTGGAATGATTTGACAGGTAGAATTGGAATGATTTGATAGGTAGTATTGGAATGATTTCACAATTAGAATTGGAATGATGTGACAAGTAGATTTGGAATGATTTGACAGGTAGAATTGGAATGATTTGACAGGTAGAATTGGAATGATTTGACAGGTAGAATTGGAATTATTTTACAGATAGAATTGGAATGATTTGACCGTTGGAAATTGAATATTTGACAGGTAGAATTGGAATGATTTGATAGGTAGTATTGGAATGATTTCACAATTAGAATTGGAATGATGTGACAAGTAGATTTGGAATGATTTGAAAGGTAGAATTGGAATGATTTGACAAGTAGATTTGGAATGATTTGACAGGTAGTATTGGAATTATTGGACAGGTAGAATTGGAATGATTTCATAATTAGAATTGGAATGATTTGACAGGTAGAATTGGAATGATTTGATAGGTAGTATTGGAATGATTTCACAATTAGAATTGGAATGATGTGACAAGTAGATTTGGAATGATTTGACAGGTAGAATTGGAATGATTTGACAGGTAGAATTGGAATGATTTGACAGGTAGAATTGGAATGATTTGACAGGTAGAATTGGAATGATTTGACAGGTAGAATTGGAATGATTTGAGAGGTAGAATTGGAATGATTTGACAGGTAAAATTGGAATGATTTGACAGGTAGAATTGGAATGATTTGACAGGTAGAATTGGAATGATTTTACAGATAGAATTGGAATGATTTTACAGATAGAATTGGAATGATTTGACAGGAAGAATTGGAATGATTTGACAGGTAGAATTGGAATGATTTGACAGATAGAATTGGAATGATTTGACAGGTAGAATTGGAATGATTTGACAGGTAGAATTGGAGTGATTTGACAGGAAGAATTGGAATGATTTGACAGGTAGAATTGGAATGATTTGACAGGTAGAATTGGAATGATTTGATAGGTAGTATTGGAATGATTTCACAATTAGAATTGGAATGATGTGACAAGTAGATTTGGAATGATTTGACAGGTAGAATTGGAATGATTTGTCAAGTAGATTTGGAATGATTTGACAGGTAGAATTGGAATGATATGACCGTTGGAAATTGAATGTTTGACCGTTTTAATTGGAATGATTTGACAAATAGTATTGGAATGATTTCACAATTAGAATTGGAATGATGTGACAAGTAGATTTGGAATGATTTGAAAGGTAGAATTGGAATGATTTGACAAGTAGATTTGGAATGATTTGACAAGTAGATTTGGAATGATTTGACAGGTAGTATTGGAATTATTGGACAGGTAGAATTGGAATGATTTGACAGGTAGAATTGGAATGATTTGACAGGTAGAATTGGAATGATTTGATAGGTAGTATTGGAATGATTTCACAATTAGAATTGGAATGATGTGACAAGTAGATTTGGAATGATTTGACAGGTAGAATTGGAATGATTTTACAGATAGAATTGGAATGATTTGAGAGGTAGAATTGGAATGATTTGACAGGTAGAATTGGAATGATTTGACAGGTAGAATTGGAATGATTTTACAGATAGAATTGGAATGATTTGACAGGTAGAATTGGAATGATTTGACAGGTAGAATTGGAATGATTTGACAGGTAGAATTGGAATGATTTGACAGGTAGAATTGGAATGATTTGACAGATAGAATTGGAATGATTTTACAGATAGAATTGGAATGATTTGACAGGAAGAATTGGAATGATTTGACAGGTAGAATTGGAATGATTTGACAGGTAGAATTGGATTGATTTGACAGGTAGAATTGGAATGGATTGACCGTTAGAATTGCAATGATTTGACAGGTAGAATTGGAATTATTGGACAGTTAGAATTGGATTGATTTGACAGGTAGAATTGGAATGATTTCATAATTAGAATTGGAATGATTTGACAGGTAGAATTGGAATGATTTGACAGATAGAATTGGAATGATTTGACAGGTAGAATTGGAATGATTTGACAGGTAGAATTGGAATGATTTGACAGGTAGAATTGGAATGATTTTACAGATAGAATTGGAATGATTTGACAGGTAGAATTGGAATGATTTGACAGGTAGAATTGGAATGATTTTACAGATAGAATTGGAATGATTTGACAGGTAGAATTGGAATGATTTGACAGGTAGAATTGGAATGATTTGACAGGTAGAATTGGAATGATTTGACAGGTAGAATTGGAATGATTTGACAGGTAGAATTGGAATGATTTGACAGATAGAATTGGAATGATTTGACAGGTAGAATTGGAGTGATTTGACAGGAAGAATTGGAATGATTTGACAGGTAGAATTGGAACCCTACAGGACATTCCAGGATTCCAACAGAGAAGACAACGACGACATACCGCCGTAAATATATATATATACACTGCAATTATTCTCCAAATGAGCGGCCGTTCATGTGTAAAGGATTAGCATTTCAATGGATATAATTGCAGACTGTGTAGTGAATCCATTTGTCTTTCCCGCTCTTTCTCAGTTCCGCCGTTTTCAAGCTGTCATATCGACTTAGCCCGCTAGGGACTTTTTCTTTGTATCATGTAGCAACCCACTGTATGAACTAATTGTATGTGTTTTCATGTGTTTCTGTGATTTGATTAGTTAGTTAGTAAATAAATAATTAAGCCAATTTGTATATCGCATAATATATGCTAGGGTTCGTGCAGATAACCAAGAATTTTGCAACGTTTGGAATGAGACTGACGGAAGGTAAAGAATAATAATCTCTATAAGGCATGATATTCCCTATAGGGTACATTCTATAAGGCATGATATTCCCTATAGGGTACATTCTATAAGGCATGATATTCCCTATAGGGTACAGTGCCTTGCGAAAGTATTCGGCCCCCTTGAACTTTTGCGACCTTTTGCCACATTTCAGGCTTCAAACATAAAGATATAAAACTGTATTTTTTTGTGAAGAATCAACAACAAGTGGGACACAATCATGAAGTGGAACGACATTTATTATATTCTATAAGGCATGATATTCCCTATAGGGTACATTCTATAAGGCATGATATTCCCTATAGGGTACATTCTATAAGGCCTTCTATAAAGGCATGATATTCCCTATAGGGTACATTCTATAAGGCACGATATTCCCTATAGGGTACATTCTATAAGGCAGGATATTCCCTATAGGGTACATTCTATAAGGCAGGATATTCCCTATGGGGTACATTCTATAAGGCATGATATTCCCTATAGGGTACATTCTATAAAGCACGATATTCCCTATAGGGTATGTTCTATAAGGCATGATATTCCCTATTCCTCATTCCCTATGTAATGTACTCATTTTTGACCATAGGGTGCCATTTGGGATGCAACAAAGCCACTGGCAACAATGAGGAAGTAGTCCTGATAACAACAGTTGGTCACCACCTCACTCCTCCTTCTCTTACTGCTGTTTACACAAACCATGTCTCCTCTTCCCCTCCCCCTAGCCTCCTCTCAAACCCTGTCTCCTCTTCCCCTCCCCCTAGCCTCCTCTCAAACCCTGTCTCCTCTTCCCCTCCCCCTAGCCTCCTCTCAAACCCTGTCTCCTCTTCCCCTCCCCCTAGCCTCCTCTCAAACCCTGTCTCCTCTTCCCCTCCCCCTAGCCTCCTCTCAAACCCTGTCTCCTCTTCCCCTCCCCTTCCCTCCTCTCAAACCCTGTCTCCTCTTCCCCTCCCCCTAGCCACATCTCAAACCCTGTCTCCTCTTCTCCTCCCCCTAGCCTCCTCTCAAACCCTGTCTCCTCTTCCCCTCCCCCTAGCCTCTCAAACCCTGTCTCCTCTTCCCCTTCCCTCCTCGCAAACCCTGTCTCCTCTTCTCCTCCCCCTAGGTAGAATTGGAATGATTTGATAGGTAGTATTGGAATGATTTCACAATTAGAATTGGAATGATGTGACAAGTAGATTTGGAATGATTTGAAAGGTAGAATTGGAATGATTTGACAAGTAGATTTGGAATGATTTGACAGGTAGTATTGGAATTATTGGACAGGTAGAATTGGAATGATTTCATAATTAGAATTGGAATGATTTGACAGGTAGAATTGGAATGATTTGATAGGTAGTATTGGAATGATTTCACAATTAGAATTGGAATGATGTGACAAGTAGATTTGGAATGATTTGACAGGTAGAATTGGAATGATTTGACAGGTAGAATTGGAATGATTTGACAGGTAGAATTGGAATGATTTGACAGGTAGAATTGGAATGATTTGACAGGTAGAATTGGAATGATTTGAGAGGTAGAATTGGAATGATTTGACAGGTAGAATTGGAATGATTTGAGAGGTAGAATTGGAATGATTTGACAGGTAGAATTGGAATGATTTGACAGGTAGAATTGGAATGATTTTACAGATAGAATTGGAATGATTTGACAGGTAGAATTTGAATGATTTGACAGGTAGAATTGGAATGATTTGAAAGGTAGAATTGGAATGATTTGACAAGTAGATTTGGAATGATTTGACAGGTAGTATTGGAATTATTGGACAGGTAGAATTGGAATGATTTGACAGGTAGAATTGGAATGATTTGACAGGTAGAATTGGAATGATTTGATAGGTAGTATTGGAATGATTTCACAATTAGAATTGGAATGATGTGACAAGTAGATTTGGAATGATTTGACAGGTAGAATTGGAATGATTTGACAGGTAGAATTGGAATGATTTTACAGATAGAATTGGAATGATTTGACAGGTAGAATTGGAATGATTTGATAGGTAGTATTGGAATGATTTCACAATTAGAATTGGAATGATGTGACAAGTAGATTTGGAATGATTTGACAGGTAGAATTGGAATGATTTGTCAAGTAGATTTGGAATGATTTGACAGGTAGAATTGGAATGATATGACCGTTGGAAATTGAATGTTTGACCGTTTTAATTGGAATGATTTTACAGATAGAATTGGAATGATTTGACAGGAAGAATTGGAATGATTTGACAGGTAGAATTGGAATGATTTGACAGGTAGAATTGGATTGATTTGACAGGTAGAATTGGAATGGATTGACCGTTAGAATTGCAATGATTTGACAGGTAGAATTGGAATTATTGGACAGTTAGAATTGGATTGATTTGACAGGTAGAATTGGAATGATTTCATAATTAGAATTGGAATGATTTGACAAGTAGATTTGGAATGATTTGACAGGTAGAATTGGAATGATTTCATAATTAGAATTGGAATGATGTGACAAGTAGATTTGGAATGATTTGACAGGTAGAATTGGAATGATTTGACAGGTAGAATTGGAATGATGTGACAGGTAGTATTGGAATGATTTCACAATTAGAATTGGAATGATGTGACAAGTAGATTTGGAATGATTTGACAGGTAGAATTGGAATGATTTGACAGGTAGAATTGGAGTGATTTGACAGGAAGAATTGGAATGATTTGACAGGTAGAATTGGAATGATATGACAGGTTGAATTGGAATGATTTGACAGGTAGAATTGGAACATCGCTGGTGTGGGAAGTGGTTTAAACTACAACTCGACCAAAGGACAAGACTATTCCACGTGGAGCATTGGCTACACGGATGGAAATCTTTAAAGCCTGAGACTATCGATCACTACAGAATAAGAGCAAATCTTAGACGCACAATTAATAGTCTGCAGATAGAAATGACGTAAATCTACAACGAGAATACCGACAACCTCCGGAGCAGCTATTCTATGAGAACATTTCTGAATGTAGTCTGAAGTATCTATGCTAACCGAGAAAGACTGTGTGACTTCAATGAAGAGACTCTGATGAACCCTACAGGACATTCCAGGATTCCAACAGAGAAGACAACGACGACATACCGCCGTAAATATATATATATACACTGCAATTATTCTCCAAATGAGCGGCCGTTCATGTGTAAAGGATTAGCATTTCAATGGATATAATTGCAGACTGTGTAGTGAATCCATTTGTCTTTCCCGCTCTTTCTCAGTTCCGCCGTTTTCAAGCTGTCATATCGACTTAGCCCGCTAGGGACTTTTTCTTTGTATCATGTAGCAACCCACTGTATGAACTAATTGTATGTGTTTTCATGTGTTTCTGTGATTTGATTAGTTAGTTAGTAAATAAATAATTAAGCCAATTTGTATATCGCATAATATATGCTAGGGTTCGTGCAGATAACCAAGAATTTTGCAACGTTTGGAATGAGACTGACGGAAGGTAAAGAATAATAATCTCTATAAGGCATGATATTCCCTATAGGGTACATTCTATAAGGCATGATATTCCCTATAGGGTACATTCTATAAGGCATGATATTCCCTATAGGGTACAGTGCCTTGCGAAAGTATTCGGCCCCCTTGAACTTTTGCGACCTTTTGCCACATTTCAGGCTTCAAACATAAAGATATAAAACTGTATTTTTTTGTGAAGAATCAACAACAAGTGGGACACAATCATGAAGTGGAACGACATTTATTATATTCTATAAGGCATGATATTCCCTATAGGGTACATTCTATAAGGCATGATATTCCCTATAGGGTACATTCTATAAGGCCTTCTATAAAGGCATGATATTCCCTATAGGGTACATTCTATAAGGCACGATATTCCCTATAGGGTACATTCTATAAGGCAGGATATTCCCTATAGGGTACATTCTATAAGGCAGGATATTCCCTATGGGGTACATTCTATAAGGCATGATATTCCCTATAGGGTACATTCTATAAAGCACGATATTCCCTATAGGGTATGTTCTATAAGGCATGATATTCCCTATTCCTCATTCCCTATGTAATGTACTCATTTTTGACCATAGGGTGCCATTTGGGATGCAACAAAGCCACTGGCAACAATGAGGAAGTAGTCCTGATAACAACAGTTGGTCACCACCTCACTCCTCCTTCTCTTACTGCTGTTTACACAAACCATGTCTCCTCTTCCCCTCCCCCTAGCCTCCTCTCAAACCCTGTCTCCTCTTCCCCTCCCCCTAGCCTCCTCTCAAACCCTGTCTCCTCTTCCCCTCCCCCTAGCCTCCTCTCAAACCCTGTCTCCTCTTCCCCTCCCCCTAGCCTCCTCTCAAACCCTGTCTCCTCTTCCCCTCCCCCTAGCCTCCTCTCAAACCCTGTCTCCTCTTCCCCTCCCCTTCCCTCCTCTCAAACCCTGTCTCCTCTTCCCCTCCCCCTAGCCACATCTCAAACCCTGTCTCCTCTTCTCCTCCCCCTAGCCTCCTCTCAAACCCTGTCTCCTCTTCCCCTCCCCCTAGCCTCTCAAACCCTGTCTCCTCTTCCCCTTCCCTCCTCGCAAACCCTGTCTCCTCTTCTCCTCCCCCTAGCCTCCTCTCAAACCCTGTCTCCTCTTCCCCTCCCCCTAGCCTCCTCTCAAACCCTGTCTCCTCTTCCCCTCCCCCTAGCCTCCTCTCAAACCCTGTCTCCTCTTCTCCTCCCCCTAGCCTCCTCTCAAACCCTGTCTCCTCTTCTCCTCCCCCTAGCCTCCTCTCAAACCCTGTCTCCTCTTCCCCTCCCCCTATCCTCCTCTCAAACCCTGTCTCCTCTTCTCCTCCCCCTAGCCTCCTCTCAAACCCTGTCTCCTCTTCCCCTTCCCTCCTCGCAAACCCTGTCTCCTCTTCCCCTCCCCCTAGCCTCCTCTCAAACCCCATCTCCCTCCCCCTAGCCACATCTCAAACCCCATCTCCCTCCCTCTAGCCACATCTCAAAGCCCATCTCTCCCTCCCCCTAGCCTCATCTCTCCTCCCCCTAGCCTCATCTCTCCTCCCCCTAGCCTCATCTCTCCTTCCCCCTAGCCTCATCTCTCCTCCCCCTAACATCATCTCTCCTCCCTCTAGCTACATCTCTCCTCCCCCTAACATCATCTCTCCTCCCTCTAGCTACATCTCTCCCCCCCTAGCCTCATCTCTCCTCACCCTAACATCATCTCTCCTCCCTCTAGCTACATCTATCCACCCCTTAGCCTCATCTCTCCTCCCCCTAGCCACATCTCCAACCCTGTTACAGTCATAAAACTAACTGAGATAAGAGAGAGAAACTCATAGTGTAACCTTAATGTTCACAATGTTCAGGGTTCGTATACATAGTGTCTTGGAATAGGAGTACTGATCTAGGATCAGCTTCCCCCTGTACATGTAATAATGTGATTTATGAAGCAAATCTGATCCTAGATCAGCATTGTTACCCCTCATCGTGTAACCGAATGTTTACAATTCTCTGACACTTGACAAAGACTACTGTGATATCAAAATGTTGTATGTTAGCAGGAATAAACCATTGTGAAGGGAGCAGAAATACTGTGTGTGTCTGGGCCTCTCATTCATATATCTCAGCATTATGTTTTAGCCCAACACTGGTATTCTCAAATTGAGGACATATCATAATTTTTTCAACTAAGGATTGCCATTTTTCATGTAAAAATTAAAAGATTAAAAGGTCACAGGTTATATGTTTGAGGTCAAACTGTTTAATGCTGGCCCTACTGGCTGCTACTATGCTTTGACAGGTCAGAGGTCAGAGGAGAAGAGGGAGGGAGAGAGAGCAGATGTGGGTTAGCTCAAAGTGTGTCTATGCTTTAGTGACCCAACCACTGGGCCCTTCCTCAATCCCAAACCCAGTCCCGATCTATGCCAAACCTGTCCCACCTGCAGGCCCAGCTACAGTGAGAAGAAGAGATGGGCTCGGGTGGCTCCATCACCCCCACTGGGGGTCCATGTCAGTTTTAAACAGAAGGTCTCTGACATTGTGTGTAAGGATCGGGCTAAGTTCCAACCCCCCTAGCCCTGCCTACCCCCCCTGGCCACAGTGACACCAAGAAGCAGTGAATACTAATGCATACCGTCACTAAAAAACAGTGACTGTTATACCAGCTCTATCAGGTCCATCAGAACTAGAAGACATGGGGAGGTGACCGTTATACCAGCTCTATCAGAACTAGAAGACATGGGGAGGTGACCGTTATACCAGCTCTATCAGAACTAGAAGACATGGGGAGGTGACCGTTATACCAGCTCTATCAGAACTAGAAGACATGGGGAGGTGACCGTTATACCAGCTCTATCAGAACTAGAAGACATGGGGAGGTGACTGTTATACCAGCTCTATCAGGTCCATCAGAACTAGAAGACATGGGGAGGTGACTGTTATACCAGCTCTATCAGGTCCATCAGAACTAGAAGACATGGGGAGGTGACCGTTATACCAGCTCTATCAGGTCCATCAGAACTAGAAGACATGGGGAGGTGACCGTTATACCAGCTCTATCAGAACTAGAAGACATGGGGAGGTGACCGTTATACCAGCTCTATCAGAACTAGAAGACATGGGGAGGTGACCGTTATACCAGCTCTATCAGAACTAGAAGACATGGGGAGGTGACCGTTATACCAGCTCTATCAGAACTAGAAGACATGGGGAGGTGACTGTTATACCAGCTCTATCAGGTCCATCAGAACTAGAAGACATGGGGAGGTGACTGTTATACCAGCTCTATCAGGTCCATCAGAACTAGAAGACATGGGGAGGTGACCGTTATACCAGCTCTATCAGGTCCATCAGAACTAGAAGACATGGGGAGGTGACCGTTATACCAGCTCTATCAGAACTAGAAGACATGGGGAGGTGACCGTTATACCAGCTCTATCAGAACTAGAAGACATGGGGAGGTGACTGTTATACCAGCTCTATCAGGTCCATCAGAACTAGAAGACATGGGGAGGTGACTGTTATACCAGCTCTATCAGGTCCATCAGAACTAGAAGACATGGGGAGGTGACCGTTATACCAGCTCTATCAGGTCCATCAGAACTAGAAGACATGGGGAGGTGACCGTTATACCAGCTCTATCAGAACTAGAAGACATGGGGAGGTGACTGTTATACCAGCTCTATCAGGTCCATCAGAACTAGAAGACATGGGGAGGTGACCGTTATACCAGCTCTATCAGAACTAGAAGACATGGGGAGGTGACTGTTATACCAGCTCTATCAGGTCCATCAGAACTAGAAGACATGGGGAGGTGACTGTTATACCAGCTCTATCAGAACTAGAAGACATGGGGAGGTGACCGTTATACCAGCTCTATCAGAACTAGAAGACATGGGGAGGTGACTGTTATACCAGCTCTATCAGGTCCATCAGAACTAGAAGACATGGGGAGGTGACCGTTATACCAACTCTATCAGAACTAGAAGACATGGGGAGGTGACTGTTATACCCTCAGTATTCAAAGTGTAGGCCTCTACATCAAAAGTGCAATGTGTGCATTTTGTATTTCACCATTATGGATGTATCTCTTGCATTACATTAAAAATATATTGAAACAAAATATATTGAGTAGCATAGTAGTGTTAAAGCTGTTGAAATTAAATCAGACAAAGACTGAATTATCCTGGAGAAATGGAAGAAGAAGAAGAAGAAACCATTTGAAATATGTATCTACCAAATACTAAACTTTATTTATTCCATCAAAAACGAATATTGCAAGTATACAAAATAACAATACACAAAGTATGTTTAAAAAATGTTTTTTTTTAGATATAAATGCAGCCAGACATTGAAACCAAATGTTCCAGACTTATTTAGTCAATAAAGTGCGAGGAAGGAAATAAAACCCCTATGAGAAGTCATATGAGAAGTCCTACTACAAGGCCTTGTTTAAATACGTAATACAGTCTACAATATCACACAGTAGGCTACCTCTTTTTTTTGTTGTTATCAGTGTCGATATTTAAAAATAAATATAACATGATGAAACGTCCCTATGAGTAGAAGACTCATTTTCAAACCCTTATTTGAAATAATAAGTGCAGTTTGTCTGCAACTACTGCCTCCAAAACACCACCTTTTACTGCAGTTTGTCTGCAACTACTGCCTCCAAAACACCACCTTTTACTGCAGTTTGTCTGCAACTACTGCCTCCAAAACACCACCTTTTACTATAAAAAGGGACATCTTTTGCTCACTGGGATATTCGAGTTCCTGTCTAAATGCAGGCTAGACGACCATCTCAATCTAACCCAGAACTTTTCAAGATGGCCGACAAGCAGAGTTTAGGATACATTCAGATTCCAATTTTTCCCATTGGCAAGCCATTGAAGACATTTTAATTTTAATTTCAGTGTACTTCTTGAACTGACGGGAATTGAACATGGAATTGACCCCAACCCTGGTGTCCATATCTAATACATATGGCAAGATGAGACCAATGTGTTCTTGACTAAATGTAGTGGAGAGTAGGCATAGACTACTGTCTCAATCTAAACCATTTGGTGTCCGTAATTATGTATTCGAAAACACAGACAGTTTATATCAAATATTAAACATTCCATATTAAAACGTCTCCCATAAGAGTTCCTGTTGTGTCGTTCAGTCTCTAAAATTAGCACTGTCTGCCGGCCTGCCCGTCCTCAAAATCACTGTAATGCGACGACTCTCCATCACTCCCGTTAGATGTGTTAGAGACCCTCTTATTCCCCGATCCTAGGTCAGATTTAGGCGCAGACAGAATGATGAGGTGACCGACGGGGCCAGTGTTCTCCTGATCTCCGATCAGTCTCATGTTCTGAGGCAGCGGGGAGGTGGAGTCCTGCAGGCTTGAGCTGATCCCAGTCATCCTGCCACCGCACTCCCCGGGCTCTGGAGAGAAAGACCCCAGCGGAGAGGTGCATCCACTCCGCGACCCTCCCCGGCTCTCTGGCTTCACCACACCGGTAAGCAGCTCCGAAAGCTCCTGGATGTAGATCTGAGCCATCTGGAGAGTATCATACTTGGACAATTTATTATTGTTGGACGGGATCACGCTCCGCAACGTGTCAAACGCCTTGTTCAGCCCGTGCATCCTTCGCCTCTCCCGGGCGTTAGCTGCGACGCGCCGGCGTTTCTGCTTACGGTTACCTCCTTCTCCCTGGTCCGCCTGTACTGCATCCAGGTCCATCTCTATCCTGACACCACTGTCCGCTAGTTTACTCACCGACATGAGTTTCTCCAGTGAGAGATCCATGGAGCCGCTGTGTGCGTAATGGCCCGTATCTCTTGGTGAGTATGGAGACTGCCCTCCTCCTGGAGATTTTACCCAGGTTCTGGATCCGAGATGTCCCAGTTTCGACTGTTCTAACAGGGGGAAGTCCTCAGCTGAGAAGTCTGGCCAGCCGGACAGTTCGGTTTTAGCTGTCATAACCGCTACAGACATCCACGATTCGGTTGGAGAGCTGTTGTGAGTTATTTCGCGCTATCTTGGATAACTAATATTTGCACAGCAGTGGAACGTCTCTTGAATATTCAAGGACAGCGGTAAAAGTTAGTTGGAGAATTATGAGGAAATTCAGAGCCCCCCCCCAAAAAAAAGGTGAAATCTAAAGAATTCCACCAAAACCAGGTTTGGACAGCGCTGCAAATGTGTCTCCAAACTCCAAGGACGGCGCTAAGAGTTGACTCACTTGTGACAATCTCCTGGCTGTCACCTCCGGATCCTGGCTGATCCGTCAGTACTATATCCCCCTCCACCCAACCCCGCCCTAGGAGGCACACAGGTTTGGATCGCACAGCCAATAGCGAATGGTTGCGTCTTTCCGACAAAAGAAAACAATTGGGGCAATCTTAATTTATTTTCTGAAACCATTGTGCGTTGTAAGTCAATCATGATGTTGATTGACATTTGGATTCACTTGTTATATGAGGTCATTTATTATTCTGTCTGAAGAAGTTTAGTTTTGTCTTGGAGAAAATAAAGGTGTATTTTTATTTTTACTTAAAAAGAAACGAATGAATTCTCACGACTAGAGTCGCGTTTATTGGATCCCAGATAACATTGGAGGACTTTTTGGTCTCATTAAAAAAAAACGAACAATTTCTGTTGATCGAATACACATTTTTTCTAAGGGCTATTTTTTGAGTTCTTGGCAGTTTCACCTATAAAACAGATTAATTATGTATATGAATAGTACAACCAATACACGACTACGTGTTGTGGAGTACTCGCATTGTCATCTCCCCAAACTTCATCTGAATATTGATCTTCCTCTAGTTTGTGTTGCTGCCAACATCAGTTAAAAACTTACCCACATCCTTATCCCTTAACAATATAATTTAGTGCAGATAAGCAACGGAATTGGCTAGTGAGAAGACTCATAGAGGGAGAACTGAAAAATAAATAAACTGTAAAAATGGACAATCTCTGTGGATTATTTGCGGTAATAAAAGTAGCCAGGTGGTAGGCAGGGAGAGGCAGCGAGATGGACACACCTGTCTCCGACACAACCCGGATCACTGATAACAGATATGTCTGACTACAGACCTGGTAGGTATAACTACAGCTATGAATCATTTAGTAGTTATAGGAGCCAATATTAGAGAATACAAGCATAACGTCTACTGGCTTGGGCTTCTGGTGACAATAGGTGAAAGTACGGAAATGCTTATTGTTAGTCGCTCTGGATAAATGCTAAGAAAATCACTGATGCTGATAGTGGTGAAAAAGGCCGAGTGATGCCAAAACGTTTGCGGTTTATCAAATAAATTACAGGGTGTTTGTTTTCAGAGTGTCCCGAGTCATTTTATTTATTTTCATAGCGTATAGTTTATTCTCCGTCAGTCAACTCCTCTACATATAAACATTTTTAAACATTTTCTCTGGGTGTGCGCCAGCTCATGTTTTTTTTTAGATCAATATAATCACAAATAATGAATTTATTATTAAGCATTTATTTACCCCAAAATGGTGATTGACGATGAGGAAGAGATGATGATAATCACAATCGCCATCTTCATCCTCCTCATTCTCCTCATATAGCCTAGCTTATTATCGCCATGCACCATGTCAATTAAAACCATCATACTCGCCATCGTCGCTGTCTGATCCAGTACTCCATTCTACTTTATTTCAGTATTTACATGTCAACAGTGGCACATAAAACAGTCAGCGTGTCATGTCTCCTTAGTCAACCTCATAACATCTAATAGCTGCGCTTTGAGTAAAGTGAAAACTCTTCACTCAGTCTACCTATCAGCTGGTGTCCCTTGGCTTTCACTCTCTCTCTCTCAATTTAATTTGATTCAATTCAATTCAAAGGGGATTTACTGGCATTGGAAAACATGTTTACATTGCCAAAGCAAGTGAAATTAACAAACAAAAGTGAGAACACACAAAACAACATCAACAATCTCTCGCTCTCATCTCTCTCCCCCTCTCCCTCCGTTTCTCTCGCTCTCTCACGTTCCCTCTCTCTCTGTCACATAGCCAAACGTACAGTCACCCACATCTCCCATCTGCTGCCTCGCATGGAGAGTCTTAACTTTCACACTGTTTATAGTTTGTTACCGAGATACGAGTCAGTCATTAGAATAGCAGCAGCCGTTTCATCAACAGCCCCATCTGACAGAAGACTCCTTTAGAAAGACACGAGGCGTCAGAGCCCTTGAGAGTTGCTGACCGGGTAATGTGATTGATGATGACTGCGTCTATTTGACCTCCATAAAACGCTAAATGATAAGGTGGGATAGGCTACTGTGGAGCCCATCCTCCCCAATTAAAGGTGCCGCCAACCTCCTGTGGTGGATACTGCATCAAGCAAACAAACACACAGCCACACATATCAAATCAAATGTATTTATAAAGCCCTTCTTACATCAGCTGATATATCAAAGTGCTGTACAGAAACCCAGCCTAAAACCCCAAACTGCAAGCAATGCCGGTGTAGAAGCACTAGAATGACATGTAGCCTCTAGAATGACATGTATTCTCTAGAATGACATGTATTCTCTAGAATGACATGTATTCTCTAGAATGACATGTATTCTCTAGAATGACATGTAGCCTCTAGAATGACATGTAGCCTCTAGAATGACATGTAGCTTCTAGAATGACATGTAGCTTCTAGAATGACATGTAGCCTCTAGAATGACACGTAGCCTCTAGAATGACACGTAGCTTCTAGAATGACACGTAGCCTCTAGAATGACATGTAGCCTCTAGAATGACATGTAGCCTCTAGAATGACATGTAGCCTCTAGAATGACATGTAGCCTCTAGAATGACATGTAGCCTCTAGAATGACATGTAGCTTCTAAAATCCAGTCTGATAGGTCATAAAACATATAGCCAAGGCTTCTAGAATCCAGTCTGATAGGTTATACAACATATAGACAAGGCTTCTAGAATCCAGTCTGATAGATTATACAACATATAGACAAGGATTCTAGAATCCAGTCTGATAGGTTATACAACATATAGACAAGGATTCTAGAATCCAGTCTGATAGGTTATACAACATATAGACAAGGATTCTAGAATCCAGTCTGATAGGTTATACAACATATAGACAAGGATTCTAGAATCCAGTCTGATAGGTTATACAACTCTGTGAGTGTGTACTTCCGCTGTGTGTGTGTGTTCACATGTGCTGTGTGTGTGTGTTCCTGTGCTGTGTGTGTGTGTTCCTGTGCTGTGTGTGTGTGTGTGTGTATTGACATGCCCTCCATGTGTGTGTTTTTGCGCTGTGTGTGTGTGTGTATTGACATGTGCTCCGTGTGTGTGTTCTTGTGCTGTGTGTGTGTGCATGACAGGCGGTAGGCCTGGATTGTAGAAAAACTGTGTAAATCACCATGACCTGCTCCCCCGTCAGCAGGCTAATGAGACCTATAGGCCGGCCTGAACAACACTCAGGCACACTCCTTACGCCCAGGGAGCCCATTCACTCTGCTTAACATGAATATTTAATCTCTCCGACTAGGCCCTCCCAACCGCCAGGCCGCAACAGCCTGCAGACCTGCCAAAATGTGGGCTGAGGCACCCAGCTACACTCCCCATCTGCCGCGGGGAGGCCGGGGGAGGCGGAGGAGGAGACCATGGGAGGTGTGAGAAGAACATTACCGAGGTCAACTTTAGAAGTCGTGGTGAAAGATGATCGCTGACTTAAACACGCGAGGCAAAATAGGGCGGAGGGCAACCTCTAGTTCCCCTGTACCCTCTCCCCGTATCCTAACAACAAGCCCCACCTCCAACATACCCTAACAACAAGCCCCACCCGCAACATACCCTAACAAAAAGCCCTGTCAGACACCAACCTCGCTTGAATAGTTTTTATTCAAGTTTTATCTTGTAGGATGGGCCCATGATTATGAAAAATCACAGCTTCTATCCTCTGGTAATAAGACTGTTAAACGAACAACTACTGCTCTCCCACTGACTCTGTTCACATCCACAGGTCTCTACCCACTCAGTCACAACTTACCCTGCTGCTACAATGATTACTGATTCAATTTATTACTCCATTACACTGCTGTCCATTGATTACCATTAGTATCTATCTATTTATCCTGCTACTGGTCATTACTACTCCTGTTTACATGTACAGTACCAGTCAACATTTTGGACACACCTACTCATTGCAGGTTTTTTACTACATTTCTAAAAACTATTTTCTACATTTAGAATTATAGTGAAGACATCAAAACTATGAAATAGCACATATGAAATCATGTAGTAACCACAAAAGTGTTCAACAAATCAAAATAGATTTTATATTTGAGATTGTTCAAAGTAGCCACCCTTTGCCTTCATGACAGCTATGAACACTCTTGGCATTCTCTCAACCAGCTTCATGAGGTAGTCACCTGGAATGCATTTCAATTACATTACAACTAGTTTACATCCACTTAGGTTGGAGTCATTATAACTAGTTTACATACACTTAGGTTGGAGTCATTACAACTAGTTTACATCCACTTAGGTTGGAGTCATTAAAACTAGTTTACATCCACTTAGGTTGGAGTCATTAAAACTAGTTTACATCCACTTAGGTTGGAGTCATTAAAACTAGTTTACATCCACTTAGGTTGGAGTCATTAAAACTAGTTTACATCCACTTAGGTTGGAGTCATTAAAACTAGTTTACATACACTTAGGTTGGAGTCATTAAAACTAGTTTACATACACTTAGGTTGGAGTCATTAAAACTAGTTTACATACACTTAGGTTGGAGTCATTAAAACTAGTTTACATCCACTTAGGTTGGAGTCATTAAAACTAGTTTACATCCACTTAGGTTGGAGTCATTAAAACTAGTTTACATCCACTTAGGTTGGAGTCATTAAAACTAGTTTACATCCACTTAGGTTGGAGTCATTAAAACTAGTTTACATACACTTAGGTTGGAGTCATTAAAACTAGTTTACATACACTTAGGTTGGGGTCATTAAAACTAGTTTACATACACTTAGGTTGGAGTCATTAAAACTAGTTTACATCCACTTAGGTTGGAGTCATTAAAACTAGTTTACATCCACTTAGGTTGGAGTCATTAAAACTAGTTTACATCCACTTAGGTTGGAGTCATTAAAACTAGTTTACATCCACTTAGGTTGGAGTCATTAAAACTAGTTTACATCCACTTAGGTTGGAGTCATTAAAACTAGTTTACATCCACTTAGGTTGGAGTCATTAAAACTAGTTTACATCCACTTAGGTTGGAGTCATTAAAACTAGTTTACATCCACTTAGGTTGGAGTCATTAAAACTAGTTTACATCCACTTAGGTTGGAGTCATTAAAACTAGTTTACATCCACTTAGGTTGGAGTCATTAAAACTAGTTTACATCCACTTAGGTTGGAGTCATTAAAACTAGTTTACATCCACTTAGGTTGGAGTCATTAAAACTAGTTTACATCCACTTAGGTTGGAGTCATTAAAACTAGTTTACATACACTTAGGTTGGAGTCATTAAAACTAGTTTACATACACTTAGGTTGGAGTCATTACAACTAGTTTACATCCACTTAGGTTGGAGTCATTAAAACTAGTTTACATCCACTTAGGTTGGAGTCATTAAAACTAGTTTACATACACTTAGGTTGGAGTCATTAAACTAGTTTACATACACTTAGGTTGGAGTCATTAAATCTAGTTTACATACACTTAGGTTGGAGTCATTACAACTAGTTTACATACACTTAGGTTGGAGTCATTAAAACTAGTTTACATACACTTAGGTTGGAGTCATTACAACTAGTTTACATACACTTAGGTTGGAGTCATTAAAACTAGTTTACATCCACTTAGGTTGGAGTCATTAAAACTAGTTTACATCCACTTAGGTTGGAGTCATTACAACTAGTTTACATCCACTTAGGTTGGAGTCATTACAACTAGTTTACATCCACTTAGGTTGGAGTCATTACAACTAGTTTACATACACTTAGGTTGGAGTCATTAAATCTAGTTTACATACACTTAGGTTGGAGTCATTACAACTAGTTTACATACACTTAGGTTGGAGTCATTAAAACTAGTTTACATACACTTAGGTTGGAGTCATTACAACTAGTTTACATACACTTAGGTTGGAGTCATTAAAACTAGTTTACATACACTTAGGTTGGAGTCATTAAAACTAGTTTACATCCACTTAGGTTGGAGTCATTACAACTAGTTTACATCCACTTAGGTTGGAGTCATTACAACTAGTTTACATCCACTTAGGTTGGAGTCATTACAACTAGTTTACATCCACTTAGGTTGGAGTCATTAAAACTAGTTTACATACACTTAGGTTGGAGTCATTACAACTAGTTTACGTACACTTAGGTTGGAGTCATTAAAACGAGTTTACATCCACTTAGGTTGGAGTCATTACAACTAGTTTACATCCACTTAGGTTGGAGTCATTAAAACTAGTTTACATCCACTTAGGTGTGAGTCATTAAAACTAGTTTACATCCACTTAGGTTGGAGTCATTAAAACTAGTTTACATACACTTAGGTTGGAGTCATTAAAACTAGTTTACATACACTTAGGTTGGAGTCATTACAACTAGTTTACATCCACTTAGGTTGGAGTCATTAAAACTAGTTTACATCCACTTAGGTTGGAGTCATTAAAACTAGTTTACATCCACTTAGGTTGGAGTCATTAAAACTAGTTTACATACACTTAGGTTGGAGTCATTAAAACTAGTTTACATACACTTAGGTTGGAGTCATTAAAACTAGTTTACATCCACTTAGGTTGGAGTCATTAAAACGAGTTTACATCCACTTAGGTTGGAGTCATTAAAACTAGTTTACATACACTTAGGTTGGAGTCATTACAACTAGTTTACATACACTTAGGTTGGAGTCATTAAAACTAGTTTACATCCACTTAGGTTGGAGTCATTAAAACTAGTTTACATACACTTAGGTTGGAGTCATTAAAACTAGTTTACATACACTTAGGTTGGAGTCATTAAAACTAGTTTACATACACTTAGGTTGGAGTCATTAAAACTAGTTTACATCCACTTAGGTTGGAGTCATTAAAACTAGTTTACATACACTTAGGTTGGAGTCATTAAAACTAGTTTACATACACTTAGGTTGGAGTCATTAAAACTAGTTTACATACACTTAGGTTGGAGTCATTACAACTAGTTTACATACACTTAGGTTGGAGTCATTACAACTAGTTTACATACACTTAGGTTGGAGTCATTAAAACTAGTTTACATACACTTAGGTTGGAGTCATTAAAACTAGTTTACATACACTTAGGTTGGAGTCATTAAAACTAGTTTACATACACTTAGGTTGGAGTCATTAAAACTAGTTTACATCCACTTAGGTTGGAGTCATTAAAACTAGTTTACATACACTTAGGTTGGAGTCATTAAAACTAGTTTACATACACTTAGGTTGGAGTCATTAAAACTAGTTTACATACACTTAGGTTGGAATCATTAAAACTAGTTTACATCCACTTAGGTTGGAGTCATTCTACACCAGGTGCTTCTACACCTGCATTGCTTGCTGTTTGGGGTTTTAGGCTGGGTTTCTGTACAGCACTTTGAGATATCAGCTGATGTACGAAGGGCTATATAAATACATTTGATTTGATTTGATTTGATTACAACTAGTTTACATCCACTTAGGTTGGAGTCATTACAACTAGTTTACATACACTTAGGTTGGAGTCATTAAAACTAGTTTACATACACTTAGGTTGGAGTCATTAAAACTAGTTTACATACACTTAGGTTGGAGTCATTACAACTAGTTTACATACACTTAGGTTGGAGTCATTACAACTAGTTTACATACACTTAGGTTGGAGTCATTAAAACTAGTTTACATACACTTAGGTTGGAGTCATTACAACTAGTTTACATACACTTAGGTTGGAGTCATTACAACTAGTTTACATACACTTAGGTTGGAGTCATTACAACTAGTTTACATACACTTAGGTTGGAGTCACTAAAACTAGTTTACATACACTTAGGTTGGAGTCACTAAAACTAGTTTACATACACTTAGGTTGGAGTCACTAAAACTAGTTTACATACACTTAGGTTGGAGTCACTAAAACTTGTTTTTCAACCACTCCTCAAATGTCTTGTTAACAAACTATAGTTTTGGCAAGTCGGTTAGGACATCTACTTTTTGCATGACACAAGTCATTTTTCCAACAATTGTTTACAGACAGATTATTTCACTTATAATTCACTGTATCACAATTCCAGTGGGTCAGTGGTTTCATACACTAAGTTGACTGTGCCTTTTAAACAGCTTGGAAAATTCCAGAAAATTATGTCATGGCTTTAGAAGCTTCTGATTGGCTAATTGACTTCATATGAGTCAATTGTAGGTGTACCTGTGGATGTATTTCAAGGCCTACCTTCAAACTCAGTGCCTCGTTGCTTGACATCATGGGAAAAATCAAAAGAAATCAGCCAAGATGTCAGAAAAAAAAATTGTAGACCTCCACAAGTCTGGTTTGTCCTTGGGAGAAATTTCCAAATGCCTGAAGGGACCACGTTCATCTGTACAAACAATAGTACGCAAGTATAAACACCATCATATCAAAGTACACTTGGAGTCGTGCGATGACATATTGTGTGGTACTTCCACTACGACTAGGGAAACCATGCAGTTTAAATTAGGCTACAGATTAAAAAAATTCTGAACTTCACAGGGTGGTGAACGTGCACGGTGATGAGCTTGATGCTCCTTTCCAATGAATATCGAGGGTCTTATTCTGGTGAGATGATCACATTTTATTGGTCACATAAACGTGTTTAACAGATGTTATTGTGGGTGTAGCGAAATGCTTGTGTTTTTAGCTCTGACAGTGCAGTAATATCTAACAATTTCACAACAACTACCCAATACGCACAAATCGAAGTAAAGGTGAAAAAAAAGTGGAAATAAGAATATATAAATATAAGGACGAGCAACGTCAGAGCGGCATAGACTAAGAGACAGTAGAATAGAATACAATAGATACATATGAGATGAGTAATGCAAAAATTGTAAACATTATTAAAGTGACTAGTGTTCCATTTATTAAAGTGGCCAGTGATTTCAAGTCTATGTATAGAGGGCAGCAGTCTCTAAGGTGCAGTGTTGAGTAGCCGGCTAGTGATGGCTATTTAACAGTCTGATAGCCTTGAGATAGAAGCTGTTTTTCAGTCTCTCAGTCCCAGCTTTGATGCACCTGCACTGACCTCACCTTCTGGATGATAGCGGGGTGAACAGGTATTGCCTCGGGTAGTTGTTGTCCTTGATGATCTTTTTGTGATTCCTGTGTTATCGGGTGCTGTAGGTGTCCTGGAGGGAAGGTAGTTTGCCCCTGGTGATGCGTTGGGCAGACCGTGCCACCCTCTGGAGAGCCCTGCGGTTGCAGGCGGTGCAGCTGCCATACCAGGTGGTGATACAGCCTGACAGGATGCTCTCAATAGTGTATCTGTAGAGGTTTGTGAGGGTTTTAGGTGCCAAGACAAATTTCTTCAGCCTCCTGAGGTTGAAGAGATGCTGTTGCGCCTTCTTCACCATGCTGCCTGAGTGGGTGGACCATTTCAGTTTGATAGATGCTTGACTGCTGTTTTGACAAATAAAAACATTATTGCTCTTATCCATAATGCCATCATGTAGACTAGCCTAACCCCCCCCCCCCCCCTTTTGAGAGCTGTTGGCTGGAGAGCATGTGCCAAGACCACAGTGGGCACATTTACTATTTAACACAACAGTTGTGACATAGAGTTGAAAATGTGATGGACACACAATGAACATTGGATTTTGCTTTTTTTTTAAGTTAAAGGGAAAACTCCATCAATAAACTATATTTTGGTGTTTGTTTCATTAGTCTATTGTTGATATAGTTCCAAAAATGTTTTGCATGTCAGCAATCAAGTGTTCAAGATATTTAATTTTCAAATAACCTAAATGTGTCCCATAGATACATTCTGCATCACATGATGCAAAAAGCATCACAAGGGAATTCTGTATGTTAAAAGTCGCATATCTTGGAAAGTACATTACTACCTCATCACACATTTCCATCTGCAACATGGTAGGAGAATGCACATGTCTTCTTCATGCCTACTGGTGTCTTGGCATATGCTCTCCAGCCAACAGCTCCGATACGGTCGGGGGGTAGGCTAGTCTATATGATGGGATTATTATGGAGCGAGAATATTTCTTACTTATTTATTTGCAGGACCAAGCTTGGAAACCCCTTCCCCTTAGAGAGAAACGTGCATTAATTAAAAAAGGGAATTAAGTTATGTTTACATGGCTTAACTCAGGTCGGGAATTCGCCCCCATGGCAAATAAACTCTTGAAATTAATACGTTTATTCAATTAATCTTGATTGTATGATTCAAATAGGCCGACTTCATTATGACCACACTCCTCACGTAAACTAAACTATTTTCCTTCAACGTGATTAAATTAATTTTCATTAGTGTATTCTACTGTTTTATGATTCGAATTTCCAAGGTGTTAATTTGCTGTTTAAATATTGTTTTAGCTGTTTTGCATTAACGATTGACTGCAGGTGTGCAAGGCCTAATTACGCAACAGGTGGCCTAATTAGTTAACTGGACCATGAACAGATCTACCTACCTTACCTGCTGAGAACGATTTCCAGCAACAAATCATGGTTCATTTAGCCAAGATAAACAGCACACGTTCCTTCACTGGAGATCAGAGCAGGGGTCTGAGACAGCTCCTTTCTCCCGGTGCAGTGGAGCTGAGCTACAGAGAACGGTGCCAAACACACTACACCGGCCAACCGCCCAGGCGCGCGCACCTGCGTTGTCTCTCTTTCACGACTCTCTTTAATTAAAGACTCGTTATATAATCAAATGCTTCCACTTTTCACACAATAGACAATATCACATAGACACAGAGGTGCAGGGAAAAACAGTGTCCGCCTGTCTGAGGAACAGGGGTCTGTCTGTCCAAATATACCCCTTGATGTTTGATTTCTCGGCCCTATCATTAACCCCGTCCACCCCAAGCTACGGAGGTGACATGGAGTAGAGAGGTGGAGTTCGTGTCTGACGTCTAATGCCAGGGTTTCAACCACATTAGCCACAATTAGTAGTCTCATTAATTTAGGGATGGGAAGTAAGGATGTAGTTACAGCAGCCTAACGGCTCATTAGATCAACGTTATCTGTGGTAGCGGGCTAATTGACCAACTATTAGTCAGGAACAGAACCGTTTCCTGTGAGAAATCTTCCGTCGTTATGTGCAGCGGCGGCGCTCATACTCCTATAGCAGGTCTAGGGGCAACAGTGAGCTCTGTTACCTTCAGCTAGGCTTCGGGGGCCGGTTTTGCTATGGCGTTGTGGACGGGCGGAAGCATCTGCCTCGGATTTCCAAAAGTTGCAAGTTGTTTGTGATATTTTTGTTTGAAGTCTATCCCAAACATTAACGTAACCAATCTGAGTTAGTGCCGAACATTAAGAATTCGCAGTTAATGCCTGAATTTAACCCTAACATTAGCAATTACTAGTTAATGCCTAAACTTGACCTTAATCACTTCGAAATGTTATGAGATTGAATTTAGAGATTTGATGTGAGACTGTGAGAGCTGATAGCAGGAGACCTCCCTTTTGGATTAGATAAAGAAACCATGCCTCAATTTTAAAGTAGGGAAAGAATACAGGCGTAGACGCAATGGATATATTAAACATGCATTTTAGTAAGATTGATTATTACTCATACCTCCACTAATAGACTACAATTGTTAATTTAAAAACTTTTCATTTAAGATGAACCCTGAATGTCCAAATCTTCAGGGGGAGGTGGTGCAGCAGGGTATCCTAGTGGTTAGAGTGTTGGACTAGTAACCTGAAAGGTTGCAAGATTGAATCCCTGAGCCTGACAAAGTAAAAATCTCTCGTTCTGCCCCTGAACAGGCAGTTAACCCACTGTTCCTAGGCCGTCATTGAACATAAGAATTTGTTCTTAACTGACTTGCCTAGTTAAATAAAGGTTAAAAAAAAAGGTGGTCTGCAGGTGGTGAAGGTAATGGGGAGAGTTTTACCTTCAGGGTGAGGTGGTGAAGGTAATGGGGAGAGTTTTACCTTCAGGGTGAGGTGGTGAAGGTAATGGGGAGAGTTTTACCTTCAGGGTGAGGTGGTGAAGGTAATGGGGAGAGTTATGGCTTTACCTTCAGGGTGAGGTGGTGTCAGTGTGTGTCTGTAGTTACACACTAAGTGAAGACTTAATGGTAGCCATAGATAGTCTATAAGAAGGGCCAGTGGTGTCTGATCTGTCGCACTCTGCAGGGGTTGCGGGGGGTGGTGTTGTTGGTGTGTGTCTGTGTGTGTGTGTGTGTGTGTGTGTGTGTGTCTGTGTGTCTGTCTGGTGTGTGCGTGTGTGTGTGTGTGTGTGTCTGTGTGTGTGTGTGTGTGTGTGTGTGTGTGTGTGTCTGTGTCTGTGTCTGTGTGTCTGTCTGTCTGTCTGTCTGTCTGTCTGTCTGTCTGTCTGTCTGTCTGTCTGTCTGTCTGTCTCTGTGTCTGTGTGTCTGTGTGTGTGTGTGTAGGGGGACTCATAGCACGCAGAGGTAAACATGTTTACAAAAAAAAAACTTTGAGACGAAAAACCCCCTGAATCTCCAGCAACAACATATCCTGAAGGTGTTGTGTTTTTCTTGATCTATTTAACTAATTACCTGAATACAGCTGCAGCACAACAGTTCTGCTTCTTTTAAGGAATTATTTAGGAACCAAAAACGCCTCTATAATATACACTTCTGTTCTGTAAAATACATTAAAGATTAAACACATTATAAATGCCTGTTTTATATACTACTCTGTATACCACTAAAGAGGTATCTAATCTATGACAATAGATTTGGAGAGAGAGAGAGAGACACGCGGTTAGAAGTCAGTATAACTCTAGAGAGTCAGGCTTCTATTGTCCCACACCAGCATATGGCAGATAGAAGACCGCAGATAGAACTAGCCCACCCTCAAACACGCCACAATGCCAGAGACGCTGTAGCTGTCAGGGAATACAATACACAGGAATAGATATACTTTAATTAACATTTCATGGATGTATGGCTACTTTCATTAGCCAAAGAGTGGACACACGATCTTATGTAGCGTTACTTTGTGGATGAGTGCAAATGTGAATCTGAAACATTTCATCACAATTGGTTATGTCTCTAAACCTCTTTTTTTCTATGCATAAATGCATTAGTATATGTCCCTTATAGGCCCGCAAGAGATTTACAGTTTTTCTCAATTGCTAAAACACTAAAACCCATTGGCTGAACAAAGTTCTCAGTTGCCTGGACTCATGTAGCTAATTATGCAGTCTGTTGTCAATACCTTAAACCATTTCACATGGTAAAACACAATTTGCAGATCTCACTTAAGACTTTTCAGCAAAACTCTAAACACATTCTCATTCTCAAAACACATTCTGCACTCTAATGCACATGTCATCCATACTGGTAAACACATTCTGCACTCTAATGCACATGTCATCCATACTGGTAAACACATTCTGCACTCTAATGCACATGTCATCCATACTGGTAAACACATTCTGCACTGTAATGCACATGTCATCCATACTGGTAAACACATTCTGCACTCTAATGCACATGTCATCCATACTGGTAAACACATTCTGCACTCTAATGCACATGTCATCCATACTGGTAAACACATTCTGCACTGTAATGCACATGTCATCCATACTGGTAAACACATTCTGCACTCTAATGCACATGTCATCCATACTGGTAAACACATTCTGCACTCTAATGCACATGTCATCCATACTGGTAAACACATTCTGCACTCTAATGCACATGTCATCCATACTGGTAAACACATTCTGCACTCTAATGCACATGTCATCCATACTGGTAAACACATTCTGCACTCTAATGCACATGTCATCCATACTGGTAAACACATTCTGCACTCTAATGCACATGTCATCCATACTGGTAAACACATTCTGCACTCTAATGCACATGTCATCCATACTGGTAAACACATTCGGCACTCTAATGCACATGTCATCCATACTGGTAAACACATTCTGCACTCTAATGCACATGTCATCCATACTGGTAAACACATTCTGCACTCTAATGCACATGTCATCCATACTGGTAAACACATTCTGCACTCTAATGCACATGTCATCCATACTGGTAAACACATTCTGCACTCTAATGCACATGTCATCCATACTGGTAAACACATTCTGCACTCTAATGCACATGTCATCCATACTGGTAAACACATTCTGCACTGTAATGCACATGTCATCCATACTGGTAAACACATTCTGCACTCTAATGCACATGTCATCCATACTGGTAAACACAAGTGGCAACAATCAAATACAAACAGAGAACACATGTCATTGATTGAACACAACCACTCAACATGGATTTAACCGGTTTCAAATGATGCCACACAACCAATATAAGCCAGTTCAGAGAGCAAACAGGTTGTTGAAGGTGGGAAGGAGAACGTCTGAGAATGGATAGAAGAAACAATGTGAGAGGACGAGGACAGGTGCGTATGTGAGGTGGGCGATGAGGAGGAAGAGGAGGAGGAGGAGGAGGACGAGGACAGGTGCGTATGCGAGGTGGGCGACGAGGAGGAAGAGGAGGACGAAGAGGAAGACAAAGAGTGGAAATATCTGATGAAATTCTAGCAGCAGCTAAAGACCATGTTCTTGTCCATGGACTGACAATGACGGAAGCAGGACTAAGAGTACAACCCAATTTGAGACGATTTTCTGTGTCCACCATAATAAGGACATTCAGAGAAGAGAACAGGTACAGTATACTACTGTATTTTTGTAATTGTAAATTTACTGTACTACACTATATGCAGATGTTTCAATAGACATGTGTAAAGTTAATCACTGTATGTATTGTACTGCATATGTTTTGCAACTGCACAACTACGTTTTGTAGAATTGCAAGGCTGCCACATGCAGGTGGAAGGACAGCTATATTCACTCGGGAGCAAGAGGCCGTTATAGTTGGCATGGTCCTTCACGATAATGCAATACGACTCAGAGAAATCCAGGAACGAGTGATACAAGACAACACACACTGCCAGGGAATCGACAGTGTGTGCATTTCCACACTTGACCGTGTCCTCTATCGTAACAGGATGCGAATGAAACAAGTATACAGAGTACCTTTTGAGCGCAACTCACCAGGGGTGAAAGAACTGCGAGCTCAGTATGTGCACTGTAATCCAGATTGTCTACAGTACTAAACACATACTATGTGAATGACATTACTCTTCAGTACGTACAATGTATGTGAATCAGAAGCCTAATTGTACTCTACAGTATAGCACTGTCTCTGTACGGCTTACAAAATCCTACATACAGTATATTGTATTTCTACACAGACAATATTTGACTTGGAATACTTGGACAGACCCCATGAGTTCGTCTTTGTCGATGAAGCAGGCTTCAATCTAACAAAGAGGAGAAGGAGAGGCCGAAACATGATTGGACAGCGGGCCATTGTTGAAGTCCCTGGTCAACGAGGTGTCAATGTCTCAGTCTGTGCTGCTATCAGCAACCATGGTGTTCTACATCACCATGTTACACTCGGGCCATATACACCCAGCACCTTCTAAGATTTATTGCCAATCTAAGATATATGTTATTTGAGCAGCAGGTTCAAGAGCAGCAGGGTCAAGAGCTAAATGAGAATCCCATTCCCACCTATGTGATAGTGTGGGACAATGTCAGTTTCCACCGAGCTGCTCAGGTAAGGGAATGGTTTAACATCAATGGGCAGTTTATGAACTTGTACCTCCCTCCATACTCGCCTTTCCTCACTCCGATTGAGGAGTTTTTCTCCTCTTGGAGATGGAAAGTGTATGATAGACAACCCCTACACCAGAGTAAATCTGCTGCAAGCCATGGATTTAGCCTGTGGTGATATAGGTGAGGAAACATGTCAGGGCTGGATACGGCACACAAGAGGCTTCTTCCCCCGTTGCCTCAGGAGGGACAATATTGCTTGTGATGTTGACGAAGTGCTCTGGCCTGACCCAGCCCAAAGACAAGAAGAAGCACATTGATCACATGTTTACTCCTTTGGTTTTTGTCCCTTTTAGTATTGTATACTGTAGTACAGTGCATTGTGGGCTGTGTACTGTAGTACAGTGCATTTTAGGCTGTATACTGTACAATGGACACATTGTATGGCCCTGAACATTGTACTTTCCATTTATTAACAGTACTGACTGCTCAATAGATTTTGACTGGTTGCAGGTTCATATCAACAAAGAACCAGAATTACAGTATCACAGAGACAAAGGACACGTTTGTGAGATGCAGGGTACAGTACTGTAAAAATAGGGGTACAAGGAGGAGGAAGAACCAAAAAACAAAATTGCAAAGTGCAAAGCAGATTAGTAATTTCTGATCCATTTTGAGCTACTATGATAGAACATGTTTTCGTTCATCAAAAGACGGAAAAATATGAATATTTTTTTGGATTAAAAATGTACTTCTCCCTGAGAATTGTATGTTTTGAACAATGTGGTTTCTATATTTCGGTGTATTGTTTACTGACTGCTGTTTACTGACTGTTTACTGACTGTATATAATTTCGATCACTTTGTTTATGATTTGAGAGCAGTGTTTGATTTTGAACACAGCTAAAACTGTTTTGAGGAAAATTATTCATTTTGCGAGAGGAGTCAGAGGTTATGTAAATAGTGCTTGAAGATGAGGTTTTGTGTTTAATCTTTTCAGGAAATGGTTTCAGAAATTGTATTTTAGCAATTGAGAAAAACTGTAAGAGAGCTATTGATGCAGTCGAAGCGAAATAACCTTTTTCACCTGTCATTTCACTACATGCCCACTTGATGGCGCCAACACAACATTCCTGCATCAGCACCTCTATGATCAGACATCCCTTAAAATATACAACAATCAACTCCTTATCAAAACTGTTATTCAATACAAATCATGTCATGCTTCAAACCATTTTACATGATTATTGTATGAGAGACTGTGGATTCTGTCCCGGGGACAAAGATTTACATGATTATTGTATGAGAGATTGCTGATTCTGTCCTGGGGACAAAGACTGAGTGTTGTTTCAAATGGTTCCCTATTCCCTTGATAGTACATTACTGTTGACCAGGGCCATTTAGGCTGTGGTCAAAGGTAGTGCACTATATAAGGCATGGGGTGCCATTTGGGACTCGGACTGGGTCTGGAAGGAATTCAGCAGGAGATGGACTGACAATCACTTGGGTGTAGCTATCTCTGGAGACGAGAGTCTGAACGTTGACAAACAGACACAGCCATTTGTTGACAAACAGACACTTGTTGTGAGGAGGATACAGGTGTGTGTGTGTGATGATGAAGGTGTGTGTGATGATGAAGATGTGTGTGTAATGATGAAGATGTGTGTGTTGTAAGATAGATACAGCTGTATCTTCATCAAGTCCTCCTCAGTTCATGGGATTATTCTCTACGTGCCGAGCTGCTTGTCAGACACCCTCCTATCTCTGAGTCCCAAATGACACCCCTTTCCATATATACTGCTTTTGACCCAGGGCCCTTAGTACAAATCCCAAATTACACCCTATCTCCGACAAACAGGTTTCACATTCTAACAAACCATTTCTCTTAGATATAACAAATGACTACTTTCTCCAAATCCTGATATGATAAGACTAAGGCTTTTCCTCAGTTGGCACCCTATTTCCTACGTAGTGCACTACACTGAGTGTACAAGCAAGCTGACGTTAGCCAACAGCAGCGCTGTTGTTGCCGAGCAACCAAGTTGCTGACCCGGTTAAATATAACTCTGAGATTCAGTTGGAAAGATGTTAGCATTGTCAGAATTTCTTCTTAATGGACGGAAATGTGCACTTGAGAGCGATTTAAATGATATATTTAATCCAAACGGCTGCCTCTACCAACGTATTCAGTCCGAAAGGTTGCAAGTCGAATGTTCACTTTCTGGACGCTTTGGTCTAGGCCTTATATTGACTATCTATCATTATATTGACTATATCTATCATTATATTGACTATCTATCATTACATTGAATATATCTATCATTATATTGACTATCTATCATTACATTGACTATATCTATCATTACATTGACTATATCTATCATTACATTGACTATCTATCATTATATTGACTATCTATCATTACATTGACTATATCTATCATTACATTGACTATATCTATCATTACATTGACTATCTATCATTATATTGACTATATCTATCATTATATTGACTATATCTATCATTATATTGACTATATCTATCATTATATTGACTATATCTATCATTATATTGACTATATCTATCATTATATTGACTATATCTATCATTATATTGACTATATCTATCATTATATTGACTATCTATCATTACATTGACTATATCTATCATTACATTGACTATCTATCATTATATTGACTATCTATCATTACATTGACTATATCTATCATTACATTGACTATCTATCATTATATTGACTATATCTATCATTACATTGACTATATCTATCATTATATTGACTATATCTATCATTATATTGACTATCTATCATTATATTGACTATCTATCATTATATTGACTATATCTATCATTATATTGACTATGTATCTGTTTGATGCTTCCTCCATACATTGCATTGTATGACCAGAACCTAATTCACCCAGACAAATATAAGGTGCATTCCTCTCTCTCCCCCCTGTTGATCACAGCAGTAATCAGTTGACACGTCACCAACTGGGACTTGGGAGTTGCTTGTACCAGAAGCAGCACGCCATCTACAGTGAGGGGGAAAAAGTATTTGATCCCCTGCTGATTTTGTATGTTTGCCCACTGACAAAGAACTGATCAGTCTATAATTTTAATGGTAGGTTTATTTGAACAGTGAGAGACAGAATAACAACAATAAAAAATCCAGAAAAACGCATGTAACAAATGTTATAAATTGATTTGCATTTTAATGAGGGAAATAAGTATTTGACCCCTCTGCAAAACATGACTTGGTGGCAAAACCCTTGTTGGCAATCACAGAGGTCAGACGTTTCTTGTAGTTGGCCACCAGGTTTGCACACATCTCAGGAGGGATTTTGTCCCACTCCTCTTTGCAGATCTTCTCCAAGTCATTAAGGTTTCGAGGCTGACGTTTGGTAACTCGAACCTTCAGCTCCCTCCACAGATTTTCTATGGGATTAAGGTCTGGAGACTGGATAGGTCACTCCAGGACCTTAATGTGCTTCTTCTTGAGCCACTCCTTTGTTGCCTTGGCCGTGTGTTTTGGGTCATTGTCATGCTGGAATACCCATCCACGACCCATTTTCAATGCCCTGGCTGAGGGAAGGAGGTTCTCACCCAAGATTTGACGATACATGGCCCCGTCCATCGTCCCTTTGATGACGTGAAGTTGTCCTGTCCCCTTAGCAGAAAAACACCCCCAAAGCATAATGTTTCCACCTCCATGTTTGACGGTGGGGATGGTGTTCTTGGGGTCATAGGCAGCATTCCTCCTCCTCCAAACACGGCGAGTTGAGTTGATGCCAAAGAGCTCCATTTTGGTCTCATCTGACCACAACACTTTCACCCAGTTGTCCTCTGAATCATTCATATGTTCATTGGCAAACTTCAGAAGGGCATGTATATGTGCTTTCTTGAGCAGGGGGAACTTGCGGGTGCTGCAGGATTTCAGTCCTTCACAGCATAGTGTGTTACCAATTGTTTTCTTGGTGACTATGGTCCCAGCTGCCTTGAGATCATTGACAAGATCCTCCCGTGTAGTTCTGGGCTGATTCCTCACCGTTCTCATGATCATTGCAACTCCACGAGGTGAGATCTTGCATGGAGCCCCAGGCCGAGGGAGATTGACAGTTATTTTGTGTTTCTTACATTTGCGAATAATCGCACCAACTGTTGTCACCTTCTCACCAAGCTGCTTGGCGATGATCTTGTAGCCCATTCCAGCCTTGTGTAGGTCTACAATCTTGTCCCTGACATCCTTGGAGAGCTCTTCGGTCTTGGCCATGGTGGAGAATTTGGAATCTGATTGATTGATTGCTTCTGTGGACAGGTGTCTTTTATACAGATAACAAGCTGAGATTAGGAGCACTCCCTTTAAGAGTGTGCTCCTAATCTCAGCTCGTTACCTGTATAAAAGACACCTGGGAGCCAGAAATCTTTCTGATTGAGAGGGGGACAAATACTTATTTCCCTCACTGTATGTGAGCCTGGAGCTGCTTGGTTGCAGAGCCGGAGCCGAGGGGACTGAGGAGAACTTGTGCTGCTGCTGCTGGAGCAGTTCGGGACCAGAGAAGGCTTTCATGGGAATTGGTAGGGTGAATGGGTCACCCTTCCCAATGCTGAGTACCTCTATATCCATTTCAAACTTAGTGGCTGATAGAGCTGTATTCTGACGTTCTCTACTGTGTTGCTCAGTGTGCCTGTGGATTGAGCCTTTAGTTCCCGTGTGACCCGACGAGAGGACGAACTACGAATCAACAAGCCACAGTGGACCGGATTGATGCTGCCGGTGAGCGATAAGGAATGGAGCGGAGGTATTTTGGGAAATTGAGAAGGTGAACGCTTTACCCTTCCCAAAGCGAAGTATCTCTCCATATTGACCTGATAACACTGCCTGCTGACATTCACCTGATAACACTGCCTGCTGACGTTCACCTGATAACACTGCCTGCTGACGTTCACCTGATAACACTGCCTGCTGACGTTCACCTGATAAC
Source organism: Oncorhynchus kisutch (assembly GCF_002021735.2). Classification (NCBI taxonomy): domain Eukaryota; kingdom Metazoa; phylum Chordata; class Actinopteri; order Salmoniformes; family Salmonidae; genus Oncorhynchus; species Oncorhynchus kisutch. The sequence continues at coordinate 2,951,635 of NC_034188.2, forward strand.
ACTGCCTGCTGACGTTCAACTGATAACACTGCCCTATTACTGTGTCGGGAGGCCCTGGCACTGTGTCGGGAGGCCCTATTACTGTGTCGGGAGGCCCTATTACTGTGTCGGGAGGCCCTGTTACTGTGTCGGGAGGCCCTGTTACTGTGTCGGGAGGCCCTATTACTGTGTCGGGAGGCCCTATTACTGTGTCGGGAGGCCCTGTTACTGTGTGGGAAGGCCCTGTTACTGTGTCGGGAGGCCCTATTACTGTGTCGGGAGGCCCTGTTACTGTGTTGGGAGGCCCTGTTACTGTGTCGGGAGGCCCTGGCACTGTGTCGGGAGGCCCTATTACTGTGTCGGGAGGCCCTGTTACTGTGTGGGAAGGCCCTGTTACTGTGTCGGGAGGCCCTATTACTGTGTCGGGAGGCCCTGTTACTGTGTTGGGAGGCCCTGTTACTGTGTCGGGAGGCCCTGGCACTGTGTCGGGAGGCCCTATTACTGTGTCGGGAGGCCCTGTTACTGTGTTGGGAGGCCCTGTTACTGTGTCGGGAGGCCCTGGCACTGTGTCGGGAGGCCCTATTACTGTGTCGGGAGGCCCTATTACTGTGTCGGGAGGCCTTGGCACTGTGTCGGGAGGCCCTATTACTGTGTCGGGAGGCCCTGTTACTGTGTTGGGAGGCCCTGTTACTGTGTCGGGAGGCCCTGGCACTGTGTCGGGAGGCCCTATTACTGTGTCGGGAGGCCCTGGCACTGTGTCGGGAGGCCCTATTACTGTGTCGGGAGGCCCTGTTACTGTGTCGGGAGGCCCTATTACTGTGTCGGGAGGCCCTATTACTGTGTCGGGAGGCCCTGGCACTGTGTCGGGAGGCCCTGTTACTGTGTCGGGAGGCCCTATTACTGTGTCGGGAGGCCCTATTACTGTGTCGGGAGGCCCTGGCGTGTTACAGGCATCCTCACTATGTGGTTCGATCTTCACGTCTAACCCTTTTACTGAGGCAGTTTGTTTTGCCTGGTGCCCCGGATGGATGGACATTTCACTTAAGGACCAATAGAACGGTCTAAAATTTGCAATCTCACGGCACCCGGGGCACTGGGCCATGTTAAACGAACTGTCCCACTCTCTGACCCCTAAGCCTTCACCCGTGACCTCCCATTGGCCCAAGGCCTCCTGTCTAACCCTCTAATCAGTCTCTCTGACAGGAAGTTACTCCTAGGAGTTGAATCCTGGACCAGCTGCTGGGGACAAAAAGGAGAGGCTGCTGGGTTCACAGCCTAAACTATACATTAGTTTACAATGTTAGTAAACTTGTTAGGTACCAACCTGGAGATGTAAACCTATGGGTCCCGCCTTCCATTTAGCTAGCCAATCAATGGCATTATAACAAAAATCAGTGCTACGATTGATCAATGAGGCTGCCAGTCATATTTGTGTAACGTCATTGTAGATTTGCGAGCACACGGAGATCATATCGCTTGAGCACAGGTGAATTTGGAGAGAGCGCAGGCAACCATATGGTGAACAGGAAGAAGCGTGCTCCACCCTTATTTTCTTGTTCTCAATTCCACTTTCTGGGAACGCAACATTCTTCCCTGAGCTCTCAACTATCTCTTAGCTCCTCAACGTGATCCCCTGTGACCTAGACATGTTTTATCTGAACTCTTAACTCTCTCTACATTATCCCCAGCGTTCTCCACATTCCTACCTGATTCTTTGAGTTATGAGATGGAAGTGATGCCATATTCTTGGTCACAGACAGACGGCTCACGACGAGAGGCAGGGAGTGTGTTGTGTACCTCCAAGTTGATTTGCAAAATTTCATTAAGATTGCGGTCATATATAAAACATCAGGAACACCTGGTCTTTCCATGACACAGACTGGCCAGGTGAGTCCAGGTGAAAGCTATGATCCCTTATTGATGTCACTTGTTAAATCCACTTCAATCAGTGTAGATGAAGGGGAGGAGACAGGTTAAAGAGACAATTGAGACATGGACTGTGTATGTGTGACATTCAGAGTGAATGGGCAAGACAAAAGATTTGTGCCTTTTGAACAAATCACCTAGTAGGTGCCAGGCGCAACGGTTTGAGTCAAGAACTGCAACACTGCTGGGTTTTTCACGCTCAACAGTTTCCTGTGTGTATCAAGAATGGTCCACCACCCAAAGGACATCCAGCCAATTTGACACAACTGTGGGAAGCATTGGGGTCAAAATGGGCCAGCGTCCCTGTGGAACGTTTTCCAAACCTTGTAGAGTCCATGCACCGACGACTTGAGGCTGAAGGGGGTGCAAACTCAATATTCCTAAAGTTTTGTACACTCAGTGTATAGGTACTATTTGGGACTCAGCCTTCTTACCAGAACTTTTTGTCACCTCAGTGTTATTCCTGATAAGATGGAGAGAAACTGCTTTGATAAGAGAACGCAATTACGCCTGACCTGTCCTCTGGTGTGTGTGTGTGTGTGTGCACCTCTCCAACTCCCTCCACTAGATGGCAGTAGAGCGCTCCCTTAGTATGTGAGATTACAGACCTTCAACCATCACAGTTCAGAGCAGCCTCTCTTCTTATGGCCATTGACCTCCGTGACGTTTACACTCCAGGAGAACATGGTGGAAGAGAAGAAGAGTGAGGTCATGAAAGTGTGTGTGTGTATATGAATCCCATGCTGCTGTTTTGGGTGTTTCCTTTAGCTTCCATATCACCTCCATATCTCCACTACTAGCTCAGTGCTGAAAACTAATTTACAATCAGTTATCATTCATCTCTCTCTCTCTCTCTCTCTCTCTCTCTCTCTCTCTCTCGCTGTCCCCCCCTCTCTCTCTCTGTCCTCGCTCTTACTCTCTCCCTCTCTCTGTCCTCGCTCTTACTCTCTCCCTCTCTCTGTCCTCACTCTCTCTCTCTGTCCTCTCTCTTGCTCTGTCCTCTCTCACGCTCTCTAGCCATCTCTCTTGCTCTGTCCTCTCTCTCACTCTGTCCTCTCTCTCGCTCTGTCCAATCTTGTACAACTGACTAGGTACCCTCATTTCCCCTCTTGCTCTCTCTCTCTGTGGATATATATTTATCCCTCTGTGGATATATATTTATCTCTCTGTTGATATATATTTCTCTCTCTCTGTTGATATATATTTCTCTCTCTCTCTGTGGATATATATTTCTCTCTCCCTGTGGATATATATTTCTCTCTCCCTGTGGATATATATTTCTCTCTCTTTGGGGATATATATTTCTCTTTCTGTGGATATATATTTCTGTCTCTGTGGATATATATTTCTCTCTCTCTCTGTTGATATGTATTTCTCTCTCTCTCTGTGGATATATATTTCTCTCTGTGGATATATATTTCTCTCTCTTTCTGTGGATATATATATCTCTGTGGATATATATTTCTCTCTCTTTCTGTGGATATATATATCTCTGTGGATATATATTTCTCTCTCTTTCTGTTATATATTTCTCTTTCTGTTATATATTTCTCTCTCTCTCTCTGTTGATATATATTTCTCCCTCTCTGTTGATATATATTTCTCTCTCTGTTGATATATATTTCTCTCTCTGTGGATATATATATTTCTCTCTCTGTTGATATATATTTCCCTCTCTCTCTGTTATGTCCGTTGAATAAATAATTGGACCAAGGCGCAGCGTGACTAGAATTCCACATATTTATTACAGTGAAACCTCAAAAACAACAAAGAATTAATGAACGTGCCATTTGACAGCGCACTAAACAAAACAAAACAATATCCCACAACGCATAAAAGGACCACACCAAGTATGAACCATACTCACACACACCAACATAGAAATTAAAGACTAGAACACCCCCTAGTCACGCCCTGACCTTAAACACCATAGAGAACCCAGAGGGCTCTCTATGGTCAGGGCGTGACTCTCTCTCTCTCTCTCTCTCTCTCTCTCTCTGTTGAAATATATTTCTCTCTCTTTCTCTTTCTGATGATATATATTTCTCTCTGTTGATATATATTTCTCTCTCTCTCTCTGTTGATATATATTTCTCTCTCTCTCTCTGTTGATATATATTTCTCTCTCTCTCTCTGTTGATATATATTTATCTCTCTCTCTCTGTTGATATATATTTATCTCTCTCTCTGTTGATATATATTTCTCTGATATATATTTCTCTCTCTCTGTTGATATACACTGCTCAAAAAAATAAAGTGAACACTAAAATAACATCCTAGATCTGAATGAATGAAATATTCTTATTAAATACTTTTTTCTTTACATAGTTGAATGTACAAAATCACACAAACATTATCAATGGAAATCAAATTTATCAACCCCTGGAGGTCTGGATTTGGAGTCACACTCAAAATTAAAGTGGAGAACCACACTATAGGCTGATCCAACTTTGATCTAATGTCCTTAAAACAAGTCAAAATGAGGCTCAGTAGTGTGTGTGGCCTCCACGTGCCTGTATGACCTCCCTACAACGCCTAGGCATGCTCCTGATGAGGTGGGGGATGGTCTCCTGAGGGATCTCCTCCCAGACCTGGACTAAAGCATCCGCCAACTCCTGGACAGTCTGTGGTGCAACGTGGCATTGGTGGATGGAGCGAGGCATGATGTACCAGATGTGCTCAATTGGATTCAGGTCTGGGGAATGGGCGGGCCAGTCCATAGCATCAATGCCTTCCTCTTGCAGGAACTGCTGACACACTCCAGCCACATGAGGTCTAGCATTGTCTTGCATTAGGAGGAACCCAGGGCCACCCGCACCAGCATATGGTCTCACAAGGGGTCTGAGGATCTCATCTCGGTACCTAATGGCAGTCAGGCTACCTCTGGCGAGCACATGGTGGGTTGTGCGGCCCCCCAAAGAAATGCCACCCCACACCATGACTGACCCACCGCCAAACCGGTCATGCTGGAGGATGTTGCAGGCAGCAGAACGTTCTCCATGGCGTCTCCAGACTCTGTCACATCTGTCACATGTGCTCAGTGTGAACCTGCTTTCATCTGTGAAGAGCACAGGGCGCCAGTGGCATGTTTGCCAATCTTGGTGTTCTCTGGCAAATGCCAAACGTCCTGCACAGTGTTGGGCTGTAAGCACAACCCCCACCTGTGGACGTCGGGCCCTCATACCAACCTTGTGGAGTCTGTTTCTGACCGTTTGAGCAGACACATGCACATTTGTGGCCTGCTGGAGGTCGTTTTGCAGGGCTCTGGCAGTGCTCCTCCTGCTCCTCCTTGCACAAAGGCAGAGGTAGCGGTACTGCTGCTGGGTTGTTGCCCTCCTCCACGTCTCCTGATGTACTGGCCTGTCTCCTGGTAGCGCCTCCATGCTCTGGACACTACGCTGACAGACACAGCAAACCTTCTTGCCACAGCTCACATTGATGTGCCATCTTGGATGGCACAACTTGTGTGGGTTGTAGACTCCGTCTCATGCTACCACTAGAGTGAAAGCACCGCCAGCATTCAAAAGTGATATATATTTCTTTCTCTCTCTCTGTTGATATATATTTCTCTCTCTCTCTCTCTGTTGATATATATTTCTCTCTCTCTGTTGATATATATTCCTCTCTGTTTGCTACATTTACATACATGTTACATACACATTTTACATACATGTTACATACACATTTTACATACATGTTACTTTTATATAAAGCAGTCACATAACAATAATACATTACCAAACATAAACTCTTTAATCCCACCCCCTCAGCCCATCCCACCTATCACCATGAACCTCATCTCTTTAATCCCACCCCCTCAGCCCATCCCACCTATCACCATGAACCTCATCTCTTTAATCCCACCCCCTCAGCCCATCCCACCTATCACCATGAACCTCATCTCTTTAATCCCACCCCCTCAGCCCATCCCACCTATCACCATGAACCTCATCTCTTTAATCCCACCCCCTCAGCCCATCCCACCTATCAGCATGAACCTCATCTCTTTAATCCCACCCCCTCAGCCCATCCCACCTATCACCATGAACCTCATCTCTTTAATCCCACCCCCTCAGCCCATCCCACCTATCACCATGAACCTCATCTCTTTAATCCCATCCATCAGCCCATCCCACCTATCACCATGAACCTCATCTCTTTAATCCCATCCATCAGCCCATCCCACCTATCACCATGAACCTCATCTCTTTAATCCCACCCCCTCAGCCCATCCCACCTATCAGCATGAACCTCATCTCTTTAATCCCACCCCCTCAGCCCATCCCACCTATCACCATGAACCTCATCTCTTTAATCCCACCCCCTCAGCCCATCCCACCTATCACCATGAACCTCATCTCTTTAATCCCATCCATCAGCCCATCCCACCTATCACCATGAACCTCATCTCTTTAATCCCACCCCCTCAGCCCATCCCACCTATCACCATGAACCTCATCTCTTTAATCCCACCCCTCAGCCCCTCTCAGCCCATCCCACCTATCACCATAGACCTCAGCTCTTTAATCCCACCCCCTCAGCCCCTCTCAGCCCATCCCACCTATCACCATAGACCTCAGCTCTTTAATCCCACCCCTCAGCCCATCCCACCTATCACCATAGACCTCAGCTCTTTAATCCCACCCCCCCCAGCCACTCTCAGCCCATCCCACCTATCACCATAGACCTCAGCTCTTTAATCCCACCCCTCAGCCCATCCCACCTATCACCATAGACCTCAGCTCTTTAATCCCACCCCTCAGCCTCTCTCAGACCATCCCACCTATCGCCATAGACCTCAGCTCTTTAATCCCACCCCTCAGCCTCTCTCAGACCATCCCACCTATCACCATAGACCACCATCGTTTGGTTTCCATGTGCCATATATTTTTCTATTGTGCTGTGATGTTTGACATATTTAAAAAAATATTAAACCTCCTCCATGTATATCTCACTAGGTCAGGATATTAAATCTCCTCCATGTATATCTCACTAGGTCAGGATATTAAACCTCCATGTATAACTCACTAGGTCAGGATATTAAACCTCCTCCATGTATATCTCACTAGGTCAGGGTATTAAACCTCCATGTATATCTCACTAGGTCAGGATATTAAACCTCCTCCATGTATATCTCACTAGGTCAGGATATTAAATCTCCTCCATGTATATCTCACTAGGTCAGGATATTAAACCTCCTCCATGTATATCTCACTAGGTCAGGATATTAAACCTCCTCCATGTATATCTCACTAGGTCAGGATATTAAACCTCCATGTATATCTCACTAGGTCAGGATATTAAACCTCCTCCATGTATATCTCACTAGGTCAGGATATTAAACCTCCTCCATATATATCTCACTAGGTCAGAGTATTAAACCTCCATGTATATCTCACTAGGTCAGGATATTAAACCTCCTCCATGTATATCTCACTAGGTCAGAGTATTAAACCTCCATGTATATCTCACTAGGTCAGGATATTAAACCTCCTCCATATATATTTCACTAGGTCAGAGTATTAAACCTCCATGTATATCTCACTAGGTCAGGATATTAAACCTCCTCCTATCACCATGAACCTCATGTCCAGCATTTGTGTGGTCTACTCTTCTGTACTTGCTGCTAGAGGCTTTGAACAACCGTTTAACCTTGAGGTAGATGCTAGTGCCAGAGGTGCTGGTGCTGTTCTACTGCAGCAGGACAAGAGTGGAGTGGATCATCCTGTTCCCAGCCTGTTCCCAGCCTGCTCAGCTGTTTCCAGCCTGCTCAATTGTTCCCAGCTTGCTCAGTTCATTGGATTAAATTGTTTAAAAAAAATTGAAGAGAAAACAACCTATATATATCGCAAGACCAGTCCTTTTGTTATGTCCATTACATGAAAGACATGTGTCATGTAGTCCTCATTTACAGTTGAAGTCGGGAAGTTTACATACACTTAGGTTGGAGTCATTAAAACTCAACCACTTCACAAATTTCTTGTTGACAAATGATAGTTTTGGCAAGTCGGTGAGGACATCTACTTTGTGCATGACACAAGTCAATTTTACAACAAATGTTTACAGACAGATTATTTCACTTATAATTCACTGTATCACAAATCCAGTCAGTCAGAAGTTTACATACACTAAGTTGACTGTGCCTTTAAACAGCTTGGAAAATTCCAGAAAATGACGTCATGGCTTTAGAAGCTTCTGATAGGCTAATTGACATTTGAGTCAATTGGAGGTGCACCTGTGGATGTATTTCAAGGCCTACCTTCAAACTCATTGCCTCTTTGCTTGACATCATGAGATTATCAAAAGAAATCAGTCAAGAACTCAGAAAATAAATTGTAGGCCTCCACAAGTCTGGTTCATCCTTGGGAGCAATTTCCAAACGCTTGAAGGTACCACATTCATCTGTACAAACAATAGTATGCAAGTATTAACACCATGGGACCACGTAGCTGTTTTTCCGCTCAGGGAGGAGACGCGTTCTGTCTCCTAGAGATGAACGTACTTTGGTGGGAAAAGTGCAAATCAATCCCAGAACAAGAGCAATGGACCTTGTGAAGATGCTGGAGGAAACAGGTACAAAAGTATCTATCTCCACAGTAAAATGAGTCCTATATCGACATAACTTAAAGGCCGCTCAGCAGGGAAGAAGTCACTGCTCCAAAACTGCCATAAAAATGCCAGCCTACGGTTTGCAACTGCACATGGGGACAAAGATCATACTTTTTGGAGAAATGTCCTCTGGTCTGATGAAACAAAAAAGGAACCGTTTGGCCATAATGACTATCGTTATGCTTGGAGGAAAAAAGGGAGGCTTGCAAGCCAAAGAACACCATCCCAACCGTGAAGCATGGGGGTGGCAGCATCATGTTGTGGGGGTGGCAGCATCATGTTGTGGGGGTGCTTTGCTGCAGGAGGGACTGGTGCACTTCACTCATATTCCCCTCTATCAGACCCTGATATTACCTCCATGTCGTCCAAAGATCCATATTGTCTAAATAAAAAAAGAACAAGTTCATTATACCCGTTCTGCATTCCCCTAAATCCAACCTTACTTTACGTCCACATAGTCCACGGTTCCCCTAAATCCAACCTTACTTTACGTCCACATAGTCCACGGTTCCCCTAAATCCAACCTTATTTTACGTCCACATAGTCCACGGTTCCCCTAAATCCAACCTTATTTTACGTCCACATAGTCCACGGTTCCCCTAAATCCAACCTTATTTTACGTCCACATAGTCCACGGTTCCACGCTGCACGAGTAAATAAAACAAAATAAATTTTAAAAAACGAATCCATATTTGTACTGTGTAATGTGGTGCAACTATGTATCGGGGACAACTTCAACAGCTATCACTCACAGCCACGTTGTAATCTTCAACAGCTATCACTCACAGCCACGTTGTAATCTTCAACAGCTATCACTCACAGCCACGTTGTAATCTTCAACAGCTCTCACTCACAGCCACGTTGTAATCTTCAACAGCTCTCACTCACAGCCACGTTGTAATCTTCAAGTCCTTGACTATTTGGTTTATTTACGTATGATATATGAACATTCTGCTTCTCTGCTCGGAGCCTTTTGAAAAGTGGGGTACAGGACACGTCGTCTCTCCACTATTTCATGGGGAAATTGTTAATTAATATAGAATGGGGTGTTCTTCAATTCCCTACCCTGTTGTAACAAGGAAATGTTCATGTTGTAGTGGGTTAGCTTAGCTATGATCGAACGGGTCCTTCCCTCTGCTCTTCCGCCCAATTGTTTCCACCTGTTCGTCCGTCATATTGAGATTACGTTTCATGAACACCTTGACATTTCCATTCCTGTTGCAATAGATCCAGTTAAAACAAACAACTGCTCTCTCATGCCTGTAAGCAATTCTCTATCTCCTGGAGACGTAGTTATAAAAATGTCCAAAGTTACATTTGTCATTTTAGACGGCGGCTTCCCTTCAGAACTCGAAGAAAGGTCTTCTCTTGTTCGCTTCGATATATCCGGTACTTTTTGCGAGCATATCAAAATGCTGATCAATAAATAGTTCCAGATTCGCCATATTATCTATACTATGTTTGTTTTCGTAGTTATCAACTAATCCTCAATTTTTGTGATTCATTCATGGGACAAGCTGTGCCTACCACGCTGTCATCACCCAGCATGCATTAGTTAAACTAGCTATATTTTTGCCAAGAAATGTTTTTTCAAGCCTGAAGTCATCATGTGTAAACTGCGGACCTAGACACTTGTGTGTAATCAGAGTACAAACAATTAACACTATTCAGAAAATAAGCCAGTGAATGTCCTTGGCTGCTATGATAGCCAGATCAGACTGTAAAGTTAGCTAACGTGTATGGCCCGGTCATGCACCACAATATATCAAGCTATTCTTCCACATAACATAGCTATCTAGCTAAATAGGTTTGAAGCAGGATCAAAGTGAATGCCAAACTTTGGGAAACTGTCACTTGCTAGCTATCTTAGAATGTATGTAATGGGCATTGCAAAACTAGCTAGGTAGGCTACTCCATAGACCAAGCTACGGTAAGACAAGGTAGCCAAATTTCAGACAGGACAAACACGGCAGTGAGCTATGCTACATTTCCTTGACAAGACCACAACACAAACCATAATCGATAAAACAAATAGCTTTGTTTATAAACAGTACGCTAGTTTATGAACTGTATATAGTCAATGGTTGATCCCCAAACGCACATGTAAACAGAGCCTCAGTTCAGTTTTGTGCAAATGCATGCTAGCTTCAGACAACTTACAAGACTTGACTGACAGCAGTTTCATACATGTGGAATACATTCCAGCTTTTGCATACGCTCCCTCTCCTGACTTATTAACACAGTGTAAAGTTACATACGCTCCCTCTCCTGACTTATTAACACAGTGTAAAGTTACATACGCTCCCTCTCCTGACTTATTAACACAGTGTAAAGTTACATACGCTCCCTCTCCTGACTTATTAACACAGTGTATAGTTACATAAGCTCCCTCTCCTGACTTATTAACACAGTGTAAAGTTACATACGCTCCCTCTCCTGACTTATTAACACAGTGTAAAGTTACATACGCTCCCTCTCCTGACTTATTAACACAGTGTAAAGTTACATACGCTCCCTCTCCTGACTTATTAACACAGTGTAAAGTTACATACGCTCCCTCTCCTGACTTATTAACACAGTGTAAAGTTACATACGCTCCCTCTCCTGACTTATTAACACAGTGTAAAGTTACATACGCTCCCTCTCCTGACTTATTAACACAGTGTAAAGTTACATACGCTCCCTCTCCTGACTTATTAACACAGTGTAAAGTTACATACGCTCCCTCTCCTGACTTATTAACACAGTGTAAAGTTACATACGCTCCCTCTCCTGACTTATTAACACAGTGTAAAGTTACATACGCTCCCTCTCCTGACTTATTAACACAGTGTAAAGTTACATACGCTCCCTCTCCTGACTTATTAACACAGTGTAAAGTTACATACGTTCCCTCTCCTGACTTATTAACACAGTGTAAAGTTACATACGCTCCCTCTCCTGCCTTATTAACACAGTGTAAAGTTACATACGCTCCCTCTCCTGACTTATTAACACAGTGTAAAGTTACATACGTTCCCTCTCCTGACTTATTAACACAGTGTAAAGTTACATACGCTCCCTCTCCTGACTTATTAACACAGTGTAAAGTTACTCTCCTGACTTATTAACACAGTGTAAAGTTACATAAGCTCCCTCTCCTGACGTATTAACACAGTGTAAAGTTACATAAGCTCCCTCTCCTGACTTATTAACACAGCGTAAAGTTACATACGCTCCCTCTCCTGACTTATTAACACAGTGTAAAGTTACATACGCTCCCTCTCCTGACTTATTAACACAGTGTAAAGTTACATACGCTCCCTCTCCTGACTTATTAACATAGTGTAAAGTTACATACGCTCCCTCTCCTGACTTATTAACACAGTGTAAAGTTACATACGCTCCCTCTCCTGACTTATTAACACAGTGTAAAGTTACATACGCTCCCTCTCCTGACTTATTAACACAGTGTAAAGTTACATACGCTCCCTCTCCTGACTTATTAACACAGTGAAAAGTTACATACGCTCCCTCTCCTGACTTATTAACATAGTGTAAAGTTACATATGCTCCCTCTCCTGACTTATTAACACAGTGTATAGTTACATACGCTCCCTCTCCTGACTTATTAACATAGTGTAAAGTTACATACGCTCCCTCTCCTGACTTATTAACACAGTGTAAAGTTACATACGCTCCCTCTCCTGACTTATTAACACAGTGTAAAGTTACATACGCTCCCTCTCCTGACTTATTAACACAGTGTAAAGTTACATACGCTCCCTCTCCTGACTTATTAACATAGTGTAAAGTTACATACGCTCCCTCTCCTGACTTATTAACACAGTGTAAAGTTACGTACGCTCCCTCTCCTGACTTATTAACACAGTGTAAAGTTACATACGCTCCCTCTCCTGCCTTATTAACACAGTGTAAAGTTACATATGCTCCCTCTCCTGACTTATTAACACAGTGTAAAGTTACATACGCTCCCTCTCCTGACTTATTAACATAGTGTAAAGTTACATACGCTCCCTCTCCTGACTTATTAACACAGTGTAAAGTTACATATGCTCCCTCTCCTGACTTATTAACACAGTGTAAAGTTACATACGCTCCCTCTCCTGACTTATTAACACAGTGTAAAGTTACATACGCTCCCTCTCCTGCCTTATTAACACAGTGTAAAGTTACATATGCTCCCTCTCCTGACTTATTAACACAGTGTAAAGTTACATACGCTCCCTCTCCTGACTTATTAACACAGTGTAAAGTTACATACGCTCCCTCTCTTGACTTATTAACACAGTGTAAAGTTACATACGCTCCCTCTCCTGACTTATTAACACAGTGTAAAGTTACATACGCTCCCTCTCTTGACTTATTAACACAGTGTAAAGTAAAATTTCAGTGTGTTCCCAGAAAATCTGAAGTCGCAATCCACGTAAAAAGTAGTCAGGTGGTGAGGTTGCTGCACACGGTGCATCCCAGGTAAAACGACATCAGAATCATTGACGGTGGTTCTATTCACCTCACCTGGATGTTTAGGTGTGTTTTGCACCGGCTGAAAATGGATTGCATTTGGAACCGGACTGCCTTGGGGCAAGATACCGGTCTGACGGTGAAGTCGGCTCAAAAACAAGTGATTTAATCATGTGTAGTAATGAGTAGGATTTATGTTTTGACATGTGAAAGGGATTTCTTTTGATAAAAACACTTTATCTGCCTTCCCTTCCTGCTTTCTCCCAATGACGTTTGATGGGTCATAGCCTGGTGTACCCCGGGCCAGATGAAATAGAACCCCCTCTCTGCTTGCTTCAATTGTGTGCCATGCTGTGTACAGTCAACAGAAAATGACATGCTTGCTAACTTGGTTAGCTACGTGATTTAAATAAGTCTGTTTTCAGCAAATCAACTGTAGACTGTTGTATTTTAACCAAGCAAGACAGATAAATGTTCAATCGGTACTGAGTGAATGAACTAAATCACTTTGGAACGAAAGCTTCCAGGCTGTCCATTTAAATGGTCTGTTGAAATCAAAGTTTTAAAGAAAAAGGTTTGCAGTCTAATGGTTCGAATTACCGCCTGTGGATCTGAAGATTGTGGGTTTGCCTCCCGGAGAATACATTTGGACTATTATTTTGTTTATAGTTTTGACAGCCACCGCCCTCCCTCCTCTCCCTCCTCTCCCTCCCTCCTCTCCCTCCTCTCCCTCCCTCCCCTTCCTCCTCTCCCTCCCTCCTCTCCCTCCCCTCCCTCCTCTCCCTCCTCTCCCTCCCTCCCCTCCCTCCTCTCCCTCCCTCCCCTCCCTCCTCTCCCTCCCTCCTCTCCCTCCCCTCCCTCCTCTCCCTCCCCTCCCTCCTCTCCCTCCCTCCCCTCCCTCCTCTCCCTCCCCTCCCTCCTCTCCCTCCCTCCCTCCCCTCCCTCCTCTCCCTCCTCTCCCTCCCTCCTCTCCCTCCCTCCCCTCCCTCCTCTCCCCCCCTCCCTCCCCTCCCTCCCCTCCCTCCTCCTCCTCCTCCCCTCCCTCCTCTCCCTACTCCTCCTCCCCTTAGATGGTTCTTTAAAGAGCCTTTGGGTTGGTGGAGTGGCAGGCAAGGGGCAGTGAGCGTGGTGATGTGTACTACTGCATGCGTCTTGCTAGAGACAGAGAGACCAGCTTTCAGACTCGAATGAAAGAGGCCCTCATCCGTGAGATGAACGCCACCCCTACGGTACTGCCCAGGGACACCGTGCGTTATGGCAGAGTGGGGGGTTGTGGGAATGTGCCTGTCACGGGGAAATACAAGTTGGTCCGTGTGGAACTGAAAAGCAACTTATGTCAAATCAAATGCACACTATCAATACTTAACATCTCCTGTATGTTCTGTTTCACATCTGGGAGTAGTCCCACCTGTTTTCATATTTATACTGCTATTTATAAATGTGGGAATGTATGTTGTTTTACTGGAGCTGTGTACAGAATTATCCAATTTCAGATTTGTAAATTGCAGCAGCATACTTGTCTAATGACTGTATTTTACAGGTGTTTCTCAACAGTTTGTCATTTGTTGCAGTGTTTGTATCAGGAGTTATCTAAATGGCTATTGACAATCCACAGCGTTGTGCAGGCTGTTCTTTTCTAGCCCAGTGCTACCAAACCTGATTCTAACTACTCAGCTGTTCATCAAGGTCCCAGCTGTTCATCAAGGCCCCAGCTGTTCATCAAGGCCCCAGCTGTTCATCAAGGCCCCAGCTGTTCATCAAGGCCCCAGCTGTTCATCAAGGCCTCAGCTGTTCATCAAGGCCTCAGCTGTTCATCAAGGCCTCAGCTGTTCATCAAGGCCTCAGCTGTTCACCAAGGCCTCAGCTGTTCACCTAGACTTGTGCGACAAGAGCTGGCAGCTTTCTGGATCATTGATACTCTAACTTCCGTGACGCATACAAAGCCCGCCCTCCTTTCAGCAAATCTGACCACGACTCCATTTTGTTGCGCCCAGCCTATAGACAGAAACTAAAACAGGAAACGCCCGTACTCAGGTCAAAACAACGCTGGTCTAACCAATCGGATTCCACGCATCAAGATTGCTTCGATCACGTGGACTGGGATATGTTCCTGGATAGCCTCAGACAATAACATTGATCTATACGCTGACTCAGTGAGTTTATTAGCAAGTGCATCGGAGATGTTGTAGCCTTTGTGATCATTAAAACCTTCCCTAACCAGAAACTGTGGATTGATGTCAGCGTGAAACTGAAAGCACGAACCGCTTTTGAAACGGGCGGTGGTTCGTAAAGTAAATGATTACTGTGAGAGTAGTTTCCAAATGTATCAACGATTAGTATCTCCTTACTTCCTTTCTTACTTTCTTTCTCTTTCTTTCTTTCTTATTGGTAAACAAGCTTGTTGTTGTTGTTAGTCAGCTAGGGACTTTCTCTCATGGTGTTATGTTTATTCGGTGTTATTATTTAGCTAACTTGTAAATAAATAATTAAACCAATTTGTGTAGTACTGAATCACGAGTAAGGCTTGGGTTTTTGCAGATCCAAGAAGGTTACGATTGTTCAGAATGATGATATGATAAGAGGTTATGATTAATATGTTGACTGTTTTATGGATGTTATAGGTAAATACCTTATAGTGCCCCAAGTCCCTAATGACTTAATTGTTACATGATTAATTTAATCAGGTAACAATTAAACATAGTGGATTAAATAAATAACAGTCATCAGATTAATGAAAGTAAAGTCACAACCTATTTTCCAGGTCTCTCTCACTCTGTCATCATGTCACAAGCTGCTGTAAAAGTCCCCTCCCCCACTCCATGACCCCTCCCCCTCTCCAACAGCCATCTGCCCAGAAGCAGAGATAAGGATCTCACTCCTCTGAACTGACCAATCAGAAGCGAGGAGGCTTGGCTCTCTGTGACCCTTTGAACACACACATCAACCTATGTCCCCCAACGACAAGTTCATCACTCCCTCTAGTGGAGAGGTGCTCAGGTCAGGCAAATCCATTCTCCAAAAAAACAAATGAAATGATTTTATTGGTAGCAGCTCTGAACACAGGTCCACGGCCCATTTGTTCCAGACTCAAACATATACACAACATAATAAAAGACAGGCAAGGAAAATACATGTCACATTAAAGGGGGCTGTACAGATACCTTTGAATGTTTTTATCGGGATGCAAATGGGATCTCTGATCAGGGACACAGCTGTGGGGAGTGGTAGTACTTATCTTCTTTGTCATCAAGGAGAGAGGATACACTTTCCTTCCTGAAAGGTGAAATAAATACAATTATGTTAATGTCTAGTAGTTAGGTGGTAGATTATTATTTATTTTAGCCCCAAGATATCCTACAGACACTATAAACAGGGTCCCTTGCTTTGCAGTATGTTCAGGATTTGTGAGTCAGTATACCATTTTAATAAACTAGATATCCTAAGTAGCGTTGTTTGCGTTGGCTGAAAATAGGTTATACAACACTAGCTCAGCCAGCCATGTAGGTGAGGACAAAGGAACGTGACTGATAAATTGTTTCATCCAGGTGAGAGGTTTAATCCGAGCCGGGGGGGGGGGGGGGGGGGGGGGTTGGGGGGGGGGGGGGGGGGGTTCAACATCCTAAAGTAAATTATAACAAAAGGAATTATTCTAAAAAATCTATGAATAACAAATCTTTCACAGGTCTACACAATATGTGCAGGGCAACGTCCATGAATGTATGTTAGCCTTAGCCAGCCCTAAGACAGATAGGCCTGTCATTATCACAGCAACAAGTAAACAATTAACAATGTATCAAATCCGTTCTGAACAATTCAACAGGCCAAAAATAAAGGCGTTCTCTAGTGATTTACTTTTGTTGTTTATATCGCTTATGAAAGTGGACACGGAATGGAAAGTAGTCGATATAGAAGATTCACCCAACTAAATAGAATAACAAGATACTCAACTTTTACTCAAAAATACGATTTATTCCTGTAGCTTAGAACGTGACCATTTTCCAATGACTTCTGCCAGAATCTTCCTTGTGCAAATTACAGGAAGGAATGGAATCGCTAGAAGGGGTCTCTTGGTAGACTAGCGTCTCTGATTCAAGGTTCAATGGCTGGCGTGAGCAGAGATAACATATTAATATGGATTTTTTTAAAACACTTTTAGAGTTGTATTGGAAAAGGAGTTTTCAGAGTTTAGGTTCTCAGTTTTTGGGTCGCTGTTGACATGTAGGTGTCAAGGAGGCTGTGGAGTAGTGGGGAGCTGCTGATTTATGGGCCCTGCTGACAGCTGTTGATTTGTGACCTTGTGTCGGAGGGGAGAGAGGCTGATAAAGGGGCCAGCCAAATCACCCGTTGAGACCTTTCAGTTTAACATAGAAACACCGGTTTTCAGTGGGATTTAAAAAAAAGAATGTTTATTAATTATACAATTATGAAACAAATATATATAACGGTGTTTATCAGGACCATTACACGTCCCAAAAATTGGTCTCACAAAATTGTCTGTAGCGTCTTAACGGTTTGGCCCATAAACTATTATGACCCCTCTATGGAAAGATGAGACTCTCTCCAACATGGTGGTGGTCTTTGTTTTGATCTACGAAGTTGGTACAGCCGATCTGCCAGCTTCTGTCTGTAGTGTTTGGGCTACACACTAATATGAAAGGTGAGACTCTGACAAACACGTACACAGTAGGTCAGTCTGTTTTGCTCTAGGATGCCCACAGGACTCACAAGACTCTTCTGAAGGTCCCACGGTAGCTGTTAAAAAAATTATGGAAGTATTGTATATATGGAGACTGTTTAGTGACAAAAATAAGGGGTTAAATAATATGTTTCCGGATCTTTCTTATATCTATCAGAATAAGGATAGACACTTCAGAACAAACTTCCTTTAGGTTTTTTTTAAAAGTAAGGCGATTTAAAAATGTTAATCAAATAATTGTTGTATATATTTTTTTATACTTCTAGGGGTTCTTAAAATTCCAAATCACAAAATGATCATTGGTGTGACTGTCTTAAATCAATTCCTCATAGCTTAGTAGAACCCCCCCCCAAAAAAAATAAAGATTAGAAAAGTATGTGGATAGGGTAATGAACACGATGGGAAACAGACTCTGGTTTCAAGCGCAGGGTGCAGCAGGTGTGTATTAGGAAAGGACCACAGGAGGAGGCAGGTAGCTGGGTCCAGGGGCAGGCAGAAGGTCACACACAGGAGGCAGGTAGCTGGGTCCAGGGGCAGGCAGAAGGTCACACACAGGAGGCAGGTAGCTGGGTCCAGGGGCAGGCTGAAGGTCATACACAGGAGGAGGCAGGTAGCTGGGTCCAGGGGCAGACAGAAGGTCATACACAGGAAGAGGCAGGTAGTTGGGTCCAGGGGCAGGCAGAAGGTCACACACAGGAGGCAGGTAGCTGGGTCCAGGGGCAGGCAGAAGGTCACACACAGGAGGCAGGTAGTTGGGTCCAGGGGCAGGCAGAAGGTCACACACAGGAGGCAGGTAGTTGGGTCCAGGGGCAGGCAGAAGGTCACACACAGGAGGCAGGTAGCTGGGTCCAGGGGCAGGCAGAAGGTCACACACAGGAGGCAGGTAGCTGGGTCCAGGGGCAGGCTGAAGGTCATACACAGGAGGAGGCAGGTAGCTGGGTCCAGGGGCAGACAGAAGGTCATACACAGGAAGAGGCAGGTAGTTGGGTCCAGGGACAAGCAGAAGGCCATACACAGGAGGAGGCAGGTAGCTGGGTCCAGGGGCAGACAGAAGGTCATACACAGGAGGAGGCAGGTAGCTGGGTCCAGGGGCAGACAGAAGGTCATACACAGGAGGAGGCAGGTAGCTGGGTCCAGGGGCAGGCAGAAGGTCATACACAGGGAGACCAAACAGGTAACAGTGCAGGCAGGGGAAAGGCTAATGGCGTAGAGATCAGGCAAGAGGTTGATGACAGGAAATATGATGGGTGGCACCTTTCCAACAAGTTATTTTATGAAATTTGTAAGCCCTGCTAGTGCTGTTACTGTGAAGTGGTAACGTCTAGGAGCAACAACGGCTCAGCTGCGAAGTGGTAGGTCACACAAGCTCACAGAAAGGGACTGCCGAGGGCTGAAACGTGTAGCACGTGACAAAAATAATCTGTCCTCAGTTGCAACACTCACTACCTAGTTCCAAACTGCCTCTGGAAGCAATGTCAGCACAAGAACTGTTCATCGGGAGCTTCGTGAAATGGGTTTCCATGGCCGAGCAGCCGCACACAAGCCTAAGATCACCATGAGCAATGCCAAGCTTCGGCTGGAGTGGTGTAAAGCTCGCCGCCATTAGACTCTGGAGCAGTGGAAACGTGTTCTCTGGACTGGTGAGTCACGCTTCACCATTTGGCATCTCCCACAAACAAATCTGGAGTTAGTCAGATGCCAGGGAAACTACCAAAATTAAGGAAACACTTGATGTTAGAGATACATATGGGTAACTGCCAAAATGAAGGAAACACTTGATGTCATGTTAGAGATACATACAAGTAACTGCCCAAATGAAGGAAACACTTGAGTAAATGATGTTCTGTGCATTTTTCCTGTCATGGTTTAGGTCTACTCAACCCCTTAGAGTAAGGGTAAATGCCATTAAATACACAGCCATTCTGAGTGATCACCTCCCAAATACGTCTTCCAGCATAACAACGCCCCTATCCACAGGGCACGCGTGGTCACTGAATGGTTTGATGAGCATGAAAATGATGTAAGCCTTATCTCAGTCACCAGATCTCAACCAAACACTTTTGGGAGATTCTGGAATGACGCCTGAGGCAGAGTTTTCCACCACCACCAACAAAACATCAAATTATGGAATTTCTTGTGGAAGAATGGTGTCGCATCCCTCCAAAAGAGTTCCACAATCTATGACAAGATGCATTGAAGCTGTTTTCTGATTGGTTGGAGGCCCAACGCCCTATTAAGACACTATGTTGGTCAAATCAAATCACATTTATTTATATAGTCCTTCATACATCAGCTGATATCTCAAAGTGCTGTACAGAAACCCAGCCTAAAACCCCAAACAGCAAAACAGAACATGGCCGAGATTTTCAAATGTTCATAGATGACCAGCAGGGTCAGATAATAATAAGGCAGAACAGTTGAAACTGGAGCAGCAGCACGGCCAGGTGGACTGGGGACAGCAAGGAGTCATCATGTCAGGTAGTCCTGAGGCATGGTCCTAGGGCTCAGGTCCTCCGAGAGAGAGAGAGAAAGAAAGAGAGAAAGAGAGAATTAGAGAGAGCAAACTTACATTCACACAGGACACCGAATAGGACAGGAGAAGTACTCCAGATATAACAACCTGACCCTAGCCCCCCGACACATAAACTCCTGCAGCATAAATACTGGAGGCTGAGACAGGAGGGGTTAGGAGACACTGTGGACCCATCCGAGGACACCCCCGGACAGGGCCAAACAGGAAGGATATAACCCCACCCACTTTGCCAAAGCACAGCCCCCACACCACTAGAGGGATATCTTCAACCACCAATTTACCATCCTGAGACAAGGCCGAGTATAGCCCACAAAGATCTCCGCCACGGCACAACCCACATCAGTGACTCAACCCACTCAAGTGACGCACCCCTCTTAGGGACGGTATGAAAGAGCCTCAGTAAGCCAGTGACTCAGCCGCTGTAATAGGGTTAGAGGCAGAGAATCCCAGTGGAAAGAGTGGAACCGGCCAGGCAGAGACAGCAAGGGTGGTTCGTTGCTCTAGAGCCTTTCCGTTCACCTTCCCACTCCTGGGCCAGACTACACTCAATCATATGACCCACTGAAGAGATGAGTCTTCAGTAAAGACTTAAAGGTTGAGACTGAGTTTGCGTCTCTCACATGGGTAGGCAGACCATTCCATAAAAATGGAGCTCTATAGGAGAAAGCCCTGCCTCCAGCTGTTTGCTTAGAAATTCTAGGGACAATTAGGAGGCCTGCGTCTTGTGACCGTAGCGTACGTGTAGGTATGTACGGCAGGACCAAAATCAGAGAGATAGGTAGGAGCAAGCCCATGTAATGCTTTGTAGGTTAGCAGTAAAACCTTGAAATCAGCCCTTGCCTTGACAGGAAGCCAGTGTAGGGAGGCTCGCACTGGAGTAAAAAATTCTAGTCAGGATTCTAGCAGCCGTATTTAGCACTAACTGAAGTTTATTTAGTGCTGGCCCTCTTGAAGCATGTGGGAACAACAGACTGGGATAGGGATTGATTGAACATGTCCGTAAACACACCAGCCAGCTGGTCTGCGCATGTTTTGGTTGCGGGCCGTGTCAGTGGCACTGTATTGTCCTCAAAGCGGGCAAAAAAGTTATTTAGTCTGCCTGGGAGCAAGATATCCTGGTCCGTGACGGGGCTGGTTTTCTTTTTGTAATCCGTGATTGACTGTAGACCCTGCCACATACCTCTTGCGTCTGAGCCGTTGAATTGAGATTCTACTTTGTCTCTATACTGACGCTTAGTTTGTTTGATTGCCTTGCGGAGGTCATGTTTCCGGTCACCTTGCCCTGATTAAAAGCAGTGGTTCGCGCTTTCAGTTTCACACGAATGCTGCCATCAATCCATGGTTTCTGGTTTGGGAATGTTTTAATCGTTGCTATGGGAACAAAATCTTCAACGCACGTTCTAATGAACTCGCTCACCGAATCAGCGTATTCGTCAATGTTGTTGTCTGACGCAATACGAAACATATCCCAGTCCATGTGATGGAAGCAGTCTTGGAGTGTGGAATCAGATTGGTCAGACCAGCGTTGAACAGACCTCAGCGCGGGAGCTTCTTGTTTTAGTTTCTGTCTGTAGGCAGGGATCAACAAAATGGAGTCGTGGTCAGCTTTACCGAAAGGAGAGCGGGGCAGGGCCTTATATGCGTCGCGGAAGTTAGAATAGCAATGATCCAAGGTTTTTCCAGCCCTGGTTGCGCAATCAATATGCTGATACAATTTAGGGAGTCTTGTTTTCAGATTAGCCTTCTTAAAATCCCCAGCTACAATGAATGCAGCCTCCGGATATATGGATTCCAGTTTGCAAAGAGTCAAATAAAGTTCGTTCAGAGCCATCGATGTGTCTGCTTGGGGGGGAATATATACGGCTGGGATTATAATCGAAGAGAATTCCCTTGGTAGATAATGCGTGGTGTCAGGGAAATAACCTCACACTCAACGTCAACAAAACTAAGGAGATGATTGTTGACTTCAGGAAACAGCAGAGGGAACACCCCCCTATCCACATCGATGTAACAGTAGTGGAGAGGGTAGTAAGTTTTATGTTCCTCTGCGTACACATCACAGACAAACTGAATTCGTCCACCCACACAGACAGCATCGTGAAGAAGGCGCAGCAGCGCCTCTTCAACCTCAGGAGGCTGAAGAAATTCGGCTTGTCACCAAAAGCACTCACAAACTTCTACAGATGCACAATCGAGAGCATCCTGTCGGGCTGTATCACCGCCTGGTACGGCAACTGCTCCGCCCACAACCGTAAGGCTCTCCAGAGGGTAGTGAGGTCTGCACAACGCATCACCGGGGGCAAACTACCTGCCCTCCAGGACACCTACACCACCCGATGTCACAGGAAGGCCATAAAGATCATCAAGGACAACAACCACCCGAGCCACTGCCTGTTCACCCTGCTATCATCCAGAAGGCGAGGTCAGTACAGGTGCATCAAAGCTGGGACCGAGAGACTGAAAAACAGCTTCTATCTCAAGGCCATCAGACTGTTAAACAGCCACCACTAACATTGAGTGGCTGCTGCCAACACACTGACTCAACTCCAGCCACTTTAATAATGGGAATTGATGGGAAATGATGTAAAATATATCACTAGCCACTTTAAACAATGCTACCTAATATAATGTTTACATACCCTACATTATTCATCTCATATGTATACGTATATACTGTACTCTATATCATCTACTGCATCTTTATGTAAGACATGTATCACTAGCCACTTTAACTATGCCACTTTGTTTACATACTCATCCCATATGTATATACTGCACTCAATACCATCTACTGTATCTTGCCTATGCCGCTCTGTACCATTACTCATTCATATATCTTTATGTACATATTCTTTATCTCCTTACACTTGTGTCTATAAGGTAGTAGTTTTGGAATTGTTAGCTAGATTACTTGTTGGTTATTACTGCATTGTCGGAACTAGAAGCACAAGCATTTCGCTACACTCGCATTAACCCTCCAGGCAAGCTTCAATGCCATACAACTCTCCTTCCGTGGCCTCCAATTGCTCTTAAATACAAGTAAAACTAAATGCATGCTCTTCAACCGATTGCTACCTGCACCTACCCGCCTGTCCAACATCACTACTCTGGACGGCTCTGACTTAGAATACGTGGACAACTACAAATACTTAGGTGTCTGGTTAGACTGTAAACTCTCCTTCCAGACCCATATCAAACATCTCCAATCCAAAGTTAAATCTAGAATTGGCTTCCTATTTCGCAACAAAGCATCCTTCACTCATGCTGCCAAACATACCATTGTAAAACTGACCATCCTACCAATCCTCGACTTTGGCGATGTCATTTACAAAATAGCCTCCAATACCCTACTCAACAAATTGGATGCAGTCTATCACAGTGCAATCCGTTTTGTCACCAAAGCCCCATATACTACCCACCATTGCGACCTGTACGCTCTCGTTGGCTGGCCCTCGCTTCATACTCGTCGCCAAACCCACTGGCTCCATGTCATCTACAAGACCCTGCTAGGCAAAGTCCCCCCTTATCTCAGCTCGCTGGTCACCATAGCATCTCCCACCTGTGGCACACGCTCCATCAGGTATATCTCTCTAGTCACCCCCAGAACCAATTCTTTCTTTGGCCGTCTCTCCTTCCAGTTCTCTGCTGCCAATGACTGGAACGAACTACAAAAATCTCTGAAACTGGAAACACTTATCTCCCTCCCTAGCTTTGAGCACCAACTGTCAGAGCAGCTCACAGATTACTGCACCTGTACATAGCCCACCTATAATTTAGCCCAAACAACTACCTCTTTCCCAACTGTATTTCATAAAATTTTTATTTTTATTTTGCTCCTTTGCACCCCATTATTTTTATTTCTATTTTGCACATTCTTCCATTGCAAAACTACCATTCCAGTGTTTTACTTGCTATATTGTATTTACTTTGCCATCATGGCCTTTTTTGCCTTTAACCTCCCTTCCCACCTCATATGCTCAAATTGTATATAGACTTGTTTATACTGTATTATTGACTGTATGTCTGTTTTACTCCATGTGTAACTCTGTGTCGTTGTATCTGTCGAACTGCTTTGCTTTATCTTGGCCAGGTCGCAATTGTAAATGAGAACTTGTTCTCAACTTGCCTACCTGGTTAAATAAAGGTAAAATAAATAAAATTAAAAAAAATTAACATCTGCTAATATGTGTATGTGACAAATAATATTTGATTTGATTTGATTTGCTTTATCCGGGTAGCCGGAAGGTAGAGCATTGCAGTAGTCTAACCTAGAAGTGACAAAAGCATGGATTAATTTTTCTGCATCATTTTTGGACAGAAAGTTTCTGATTTTTGCAATGTTACGTAGATGGAAAAAAGCTGTCCTTGAAATGGTCTTGATATGTTCTTCAAAAGAGAGATCGGGGTCCAGAGTAACGCCGAGGTCCTTCACAGTTTAATTTGAGACGACTGTACAAACATTAAGATTAATTGTCAGATTCAACAGAAGATCTCTTTGTTTCTTGGGACCTAGAACAAGCATCTCTGTTTTGTCCGAGTTTAAAAGTAGAACGTTTGCAGCCATCCACTTCCTTATGTCTGAAACACATGCTTCTAGCGAGGGCAATTTTGGGGCTTCACCATGTTTCATTGAAATGTACAGCTGTGTGTCATCCGCATAGCAGTGAAAGATAACATTATGTTTTCGAATGACATCCCCAAGAGGTAAAATATATAGTGAAAACAATAGTGGTCCTAAAACGGAACCTTGAGGAACACCGAAATTTACAGTTGATTTGTCAGAGGACAAACCATTCACAGAGACAAACTGATATCTTTCCGACAGATAAGATCTGAACCAGGCAATAACTTGTCCGTGTAGACCAATTTGGGTTTCCAATCTCTCCAAAAGAATGTGGTGATCGATGGTATCAAAAGCAGCACTAAGGTCTAGGAGCACGAGGACAGATGTAGAGCCTCGGTCTGACGCCATTAAAAGGTCATTTACCACCTTCACAAGTGCAGTCTCAGTGCTATGAAGGGGTCTAAAACCAGACTGAAGCATTTTGTATACATTGTTTGTATTCAGGAAGGCAGTGAGACAGCTTTTTCAATGATTTTTTGAGAGGAATGGAAGATTCGATATAGGCCGATAGTTTTTTATATATTTTCTGGGTTTGACTTTTTATTTTATTTTTATTTTTTATTACTGCCAAAGTGGTGTTTCCTTTATTTTGGCGGTTACATGTATATTCAGTTGAAGACGAAAGTTAACATACTCTAAGTTTACATACACTTAGGTTGGAGTCATCACAACTTGCTTTTCAACCACTCCACAAATATCTTGTTAACAAACTATAGTTTTGGCAAGTCAGTTAGGACATCTACTTTGTGCATGACACAAGTCATTTTTCCAACAATTGTTTACAGACTGATTATTTCACTTATAATTCACTGTATCACAATTCCAGTGGGTCAGTGGTTTCATACACTAAGTTGACTGTGCCTTTTAAACAGCTTGGAAAATTCCAGAAAATTATGTCATGGCTTTAGAAGCTTCTGATAGGCTAATTGACCTCACATGAGTTAATTGGAGGTGTGCCTGTGGATGTATTTCAAGGCCTCAAACTCAGTACCTTCAAACTCAGTGCCTCCTTGCTTGACATCATGGGATGTAGACCTCCAAAAGTCTGGTTTGTCCTTGGGAGCAATTTCCAAATGCCTGAAGGTACCACGCTCATCTGTACAAACAATAGTACGCAAGTATAAACACCATGGGACCACGCAGGCGTCATACCGCTCAGAAAGGAGACCCATTCTGTCTCCTAGAGATGAATGTACTTTGGTGCGAAACGTGCAAATCAATCCCAGAACAACAGCGAAGGACCTTGTGAAGATGCTGGAGGAAACAGGTACAAAAGTATCTATATCCACAGTAAAACAAGTCCTATATCGACATAACCTGAAAGGCCACTCAGCAAGGAAGAAGCCACTGCTCCAAAACCACCATAGAAAAGCCAGACTACGGTTTGAACTGCACATGGGGACAAAGATCGTACCTTTTGGAGAAATGTCCTCTGGTCTGATGAAACAAAATAGAACTGTTTGGCCATAATGACCATTGTTATGTTAGGAGGAAAAAGGGAGAGGCTTGCAAGCCGAAGAACACCATCCCAACTGTGAAGCACGGGGGTGGCAGCATCATGTTGTGGGGGTGGTTTACTGCAGGAGGGACTGGTGCACTTCACAAAGTAGATGGCTTCATGAGGGAGGAAAATTATGTGTATATATTGTAGCAACATCTCAAGACAGTCAGGAAGTTCAAGCTTGGTCTTCCAAATGGACAATGACCCCAAGTATACTTCCAAAGTTGTGGCAAAATGGCTTAAGGACAACAAAGTCCATTTGTGGGCAGAACTGAAAAAGTGTGTGCGAGGAAGGAGTCCTACAAACCTGACTCAGTTACACCAGCTCTGTCAGGAGGAATGGGCCAAAATCCACCCAACTAATTGTGGGAAGCTTGTGGAAGGCTACCCAAAACATTTGACCCAAGTTAAACCATTTAAAGGCAATGCTACCAAATACTAATTGAGTGTATGTAAACTTCTGACCCACTGGGAATGTGATGAAAGAAATAAGTCTGTCACCCGGTCAGTCTGTCACCTGATCAGTCTGTCACCCGATCAGTCTGTCACCTGGTCAGTCTGTCACCCGGTCAGTCTGTCACCCGGTCAGTCTGTCACCGATCAGTCTGTCACCTGGTCAGTCTGTCACCCGGTCAGTCTGTCACCCAATCAGTCTGTCACCCGGTCGGTCTGTCACCCGGTCAGTCTGTCACCCGGTCAGTCTGTCACCCGGTCGGTCTGTCACTCGGTCGGTCTGTCACCCGGTCGGTCTGTCACCCGGTCAGTCTGTCACCCGGTCGGTCTGTCACCCGGTCAGTCTGTCACCCGGTCAGTCTGTCTTCTTTATGCACTCCACTATAAATAGGGAAACAACATGTCAGCATTTTACAACCAATCAACCGTAGCTTTTATTTTCAAAGGTAATAGACACCTGTTTGTTGTCTGAAATGTATTCATGCATAGAGTACGTGTCCTGGAGCGGATTCTGGGAGATTACCTCAGTAGGAGTCCCAAATGCTGCCTTATTCATAGTGCTTTAGAACAGGGCCCACAGTTAACAGTAGTGCACTATGTAGGGAATAGAGTGCACTTGGGACTCATCCTTTATCAAAGAGTCTGACGGAGAGCTAACACATCCAGCCCTGGGCCCTGTATTCATATAGTCCACCACTTCACACACACCACTTTACAGAGTAGAAGAGCTACTCTCCATCTGAATGGGCTTTCAATCATAAATAACATTTACATGTTTTCTAAGAGTTCGTTGAGATTGTGGGAAAGGAGAGAGAGAGAGAGAGTGTGTGTGTGTATGAGAGAGTGTTATCATTTTCTCTGTGTTTTGTGTGTGTAGTCTTGTCTCTGTTTGGAAAGTGTTTCTCTTTAAGGATTTTTAACTTTATTCATGTAATTCACAGTTCCCGAGCAGAGATTTTATGTCATGATATCAGTATGGTGATCCTACGTGGCAACAAGGAAAACACAAAGCAGATTAAACTCTTTGGGCCTTTAAAAACAGCGGTATGGAAAATATTGTGCTATAGCCTGGAACATAAACATGTGAATCTGGGTGACAACATAAGGCTGTTTTGTTCCACGATGCTGAACTGCTGAGTGTCGCGATACTGGCTGATATGTTCACAGTTCCAGGTGTGTGTGTGTGTGTGTGTCTGTGTGTGTGTCTGTGTGTGTGTCTGTGTGTGTGTGTGTGTGTGTGTGTGTCTGTGTGTGTGTGTGTGTGTGTGTGTGTGTATGTGTGTGTGTGTGTGTCTGTGTGTGTGTGTGTGTGTCTGTGTGGGTGTGTGTGTGTCTGTGTGTTTGTGTGTGTGTGTGTGTGTGTGTGTCTGTGTGGGTGTGTGTGTGTCTGTGGGTGTGTGTGTCTGTGTGTGTGTGTGTGTGTCTGTGTCTGTGTCTGTGTCTGTGTCTGTGATGAGCTAACACTATATAGTAAGGCTACAGAGTGCTCCTTTCCTTTGTCTATCCAGAATCTTCTAGGTGACAATGATGGGCTATGATGCGTACTTGTGTGTGATTGTGTTGTGACGACCCTCCCACTGTCTGCCGAATTCTTTTTCAATGCTCTTATTTTCCTTAATATGAGGTGGGTGGGCATTAAGCCGGGGGGGGGGGGGGGGTTTATTATTTATTTATTATCCATTTTTAGGACCTCAACATAAAGACAGTTATTAATTCCTACCACCACTGAGGTAAATCTTATTTTTTATATTTTATTTATTTCAACTGCGACCTGACCAAGATAAAGCAAGGCAGTTTGACACAAACAACAACACAGAGTTACACATGGAATAAACAAACATACAGTCAATAACACAATAGAAAAAGTCTATATACAGTGTGTGCAAATGAGGTGAGGCAATAAATAGGCTATAGTGGAGAAATAATTACTATTTAGCAAATAAACACTGATGTGCAGAAGATGAATGTGCAAGTAGAGATACTGGGGTGCAAAGGAGCAAGATAAATACATAAATACAGCAAGGGGATGAGGTAGTTGGATGGGCTGTTTACAGATGGGCTGTTTACAGATGGGTACAGGTGCAGTGATCTGAGAGCTGCTCTGACAGCTGATGCTTAAAGTTAGTGAGGGAGATATGAGTCTCCAGCTTCAGTGATTTTTGCAGTTCGTTCCAGTTATTGGCAGCAGAGAATTGGAAGGAAAGGCGGCCGAAGGAGGAATTGGCTTTGGGGATGACCAGTGAAATATACCAGCTGGAGCGCATTGTCACGCCCCGGTCAAAGTATTTTGTGTTTATCTTTATTATTTGTTCAGGCCAGGGTGTGACATGGGGTTATTGTATTGTCCTATTGGGGTTTTTGTAGGCATTGGGATTTGTGGTTGATTAGGGGTGTGTCTTGTATAGGCTTGGCTGCCTGAGGCGGTTCTCAATCTGAGTTAGGTGATTCTCGTTGTCTCGGATTGGGAACCGTATTTAGGTAGCCTGAGTTTCACTTTGTATTTCGTGGGTGATTGTCCATTCTGTCCTATGTGTACTCTCTGTTAGTTTGCACAAGTATAGGCTGTTTTCGGTTTTCGTTTATTGTTTTGTAGTGTTCGTGTTTAGTCGTGTTTACGTTTGTTTAAATAAACATGGATCGCAATCGACACGCTGCGGTTTGGTCCGACTCTCCTTCATCACAACTAGAAAGCTGTAACACGCATGCTACGGGTGGGCACTCTTCCAATAAGAATGTGGTGATTGACAGAGTTGAAAGCCTTGGCCAGGTTTATGAATACAGCTGGACAGTATCGTCTCTTATTGATGGAGGTTATGATATAATTTAGGACCTTGAGCGTGGCTGAGGTGCACCCATGACCAGCTTGCAAACCAGATTGCATAGTGGAGAAGGTACGGTGGGATTCGAAATGGTCGGTAATCTGTTTGTTAACTTGGCTTTCAAAGACCTTAGAAAGGCAGGGTAGGATAGATATAGGTCTGTAGCAGTTTGGGTCTAGAGTGTCTCCCCCTTTGAAGAGGGGGATGACTGCGGCAGCTTTCCAATCTTTGGGGATCTCAGACGATACGAAAGAGAGGTTGAACAGGCTGGTAATAGGGGTTGCAACAATTTTGGCTGATAATTTTTGAAAGAGAGGGTCCAGATTGTCTAGCCCAGCTGATTTGTAGGGGTCCTGATTTTGCAGCTCTTTCAGAACATCAGCTATCTGGATTTGGGTGAAGGAGAAATGGGGGAGGCTTGGGCAAGTTGCTGTGGGCAAGTTGCTGTGGGGGGTGCAGAGCCGTTGACCAGGGTAGTGGTGGCCAGGTGGAAAGCATGGCCAGCAGTACAAAAATGCTTATTGAAATTCTCAATTATCGTGGATTTATCGGTGGTGACAGTGTTTCCTAGTCTCAGAGCAGTGGGCAGCTGGGAGGAGGTGCTCTTATTCTCCATGGACTTTACAGTGTCCCAGAACCTTTTGGAGTTTGTGCTGCAGGATGCACATTTATGTTTGAAAAAGCTATCCTTTGCTTTCCTAACTGCCTGTGTATCTTGGTTCCTAACTTCCCTGAAAAGTTGCATATCGCGGGGGCTATTCGATGCTAATGCAATACGCCACAGGATGTTTTTGTGCTGGTCAAGGGGAGTCAGGTCTGGAGAGAACCACGGGCTATATCTGTTCCTGGTTCTCCATTTTTTGAATGGGCATGCTTATTTAAGATTGTGAGGAAAGCACTTTTAAAGAATTGCCAGGCATCTCCCACTGACAGAATGAGGTCAATATCCTTCCAGGATACCCGGGCCAGGTCGATTAGAAAGGCCTGCTCGCAGAAGTGTTTTAGGAAGTGTTTGACAGTGATGAGGGGTGGTCTTTGGCCGTTCAGACCCATTATGGAAGCAGGCAATGAGGCCTTTCTAATTTACACCTTTAAAGAAAAACAACGTTCAATCATTTTGCACTTTCTCTTCACAACATGCTGACAGAAAACCAAAGTGCCTTAGTTGCCATACTTCCTGTTGTATAACAATTATTAGGATGTATGTGTAGGAGCACAGGAGGTGGAGGAAGCACAGGAGGTGGAGGAGGGTGCATAGGAGGAAGAGGAGGGAGCACAGGAGGCAGAGGAGGGAGCACAGGAGGCAGAGGGGGGAGCACAGGAGGCGGAGGGGGAGCACAGGAGGCGGAGCGGGGAGCACAGGAGGCGGAGGGGGGAGCGCAGGAGGCAGAGGAGGGAGCGCAGGAGGAAGAGGGAGCGCAGGAGGTGTAGGAGGGAGCGCAGGAGGCGTGGAGGGAGCACAGGAGGAGGAGGAGGGAGTGCAGGAGGCGGAAGAGGGAGCGCAGGAGGCGTGGAGGGAGCGCAGGAGGCGTGGAGGGAGCGCAGGAGGCGTGGAGGGAGTGCAGGAGGCAGAGGAGGGAGTGCAGGAGGAAGAGGAGGGAGCGCACTGTGGGAAGCATTGTAGTCCAGCAGCCCTGTGGAACACTTTCAACACCTTATAGAGTCCATGCCCCAACAACTTGAGACTACAATGCTTCCCACAGTTGTGTGAAGTTAGCTGGATGTCTTTTGGGTGGTGGACCATTCTTGACACACACGAGAAACTGTTGAGAGTTAAAAACCCGGCAGCGTTGCATTTTTTGACACAAACTGGTGCGCCTGGCACCTGCTACCATACCCCGTTCAAAGGCACTTTGAACTTGCCCATTCATCCTCTGAATAGCACACATACATAATCCATGTCTCAAGCCTTAAAAATTCTTATTTAACCTGTCTCCTCCCCTTCATCTACACTAATTAAAGTGGATTTAACAAGTGACATGAATAAGGGATCATAGCTTTCACCTGGTCAGTCTATGTTACGGAAAGAGCAGGTGTCCTTAATTTAATGTTTTGTACACTCAGTGTAGTGCACTACTTTTGACTAGAGCCCTATGTGCCCTGGTCAAAGTAGTCCACTACAAAGGGAATAGTGTGCTCTTTTGGATGCAAGTCTGTGCAACCTAGAGCATTGGAACAGGTGCAACTGCATTGAAGTGCACAATTACAATATAATCTATGTTTCATGAGATAATCATAGATATTACAGAACAATCGGAGAGTAGGATAATTGTTGAAATTATTCCTGACACTTGATAACCTGTTATTCAGATGATCTTGTATACCAGGGTTTCTTAACTAAACTATGGGTCGGGACCTAAAAGTGGGCCCTGGGCATGTGAGAGGTGGGATATGGGCTATGAGGATACATCTATAATTTCACTATTCCTTCTTCAGTTGGGTTTCCAGCTTGTAAACAAACTGTGTTACACCATCTTCTTACAAAGGACACAGCAGTATACAGGAAGTTGTCACAGACTCTTACAAAGGACACAGCAGTATACAGGAAGTTGTCACGGACTCTTACAAAGGACACAGCAGTATACAGGAAGTTGTCACAGACTCTTACAAAGGATACAGCAGTATACAGGAAGTGAATATATCCTTGTGTTTCCTATCTCTCTGTGCCAGTTCGTCTTGTTTTTCCAAGTCAACCAGCGGTTTTCCCCCCCCAGTCTCAGTTTTTTCTAGCTCTCCTGGTTCTGACCCTTGCCCCTGTCCTGACGCCGAATTCGCCTGCCTGAGCACTCTGCCTGTCCTGACCTTGAACCTGCTTATCGCCTGGTACTGTTTTGACTCTGACCTGATTTATGATCTCTTGCCTGTCCCCGACTTGCTTTTTGCCTCCAGCTATTGTTATAATAAATATCGGGGCTCAACCATCTGCCTCCTATGTCTGCATTTGGGTCTCGCCTTGTGTCCATATAGATACAGCAGTAAGTTAGCAGGAAGTCAGCAGTAAGTTAGCAGGAAGTCAGCAGTAAGTTAGCAGGAAGTCAGCAGTAAATTAGCAGGAAGTTATCACAGCTTCTTACAAAAGAAACAGCAGTACAGAGGAATTGCAAGTTTGAGTTGTGGTTGAGAACCAATACCAGGCCTGTCCACTATCTGAGTCCATTGTGGTTGAGAACCAATACCAGGCCTGTCCACTATCTGAGTCCATTATGGTTGAGAACCATTACCAGGCCTGTCCACTATCTGAGTCCATTGTGGTTGAGAACCAATACCAGGCCTGTCCACTATCTGAGTCCATTGTGGTTGAGAACCAATACCAGGCCTGTCCACTATCTGAGTCCATTGTGGTTGAGAACCAATACCAGGCCTGTCCACTATCTGAGTCCATTGTGGTTGAGAACCAATACCAGGCCTGTCCACTATCTGAGTCCATTGTGGTTGAGAACCAATACCAGGCCTGTCCACTATCTGAGTCCATTGTGGTTGAGAACCAATACCAGGCCTGTCCACTATCTGAGTCCATTATGGTTGAGAACCAATACCCAGTCCTGTCCACTATCTGAGTCTATTATGGTTGAGAACCAATATCCAGTCCTGTCCACTATCTGAGTCCATTATGGTTGAGAACCAATACCCAGTCCTGTCCACTATCTGAGTCCAGTGTGGTTGAGAACCAATACCAGGCCTGTCCACTATCTGAGTCCATTATGGTTGAGAACCTATACCCAGTCCTGTCCACTATCTGAGTCCATTATGGTTGAGAACCAATACCAGTCCTGTCCACTATCTGAGTCCATTATGGTTGAGAACCAATACCAGGCCTGTCCACTATCTGAGTCCATTATGGTTGAGAACCAATACCAGGCCTGTCCACTATCTGGGTCCAGTGTGGTTGAGAACCAATACCAGGCCTGTCCACTATCTGAGTCCAGTGTGGTTGAGAACCAATACCAGGCCTGTCCACTATCTGAGTCCATTATGGTTGAGAACCAATACCCAGTCCTGTCCACTATCTGAGTCCAGTGTGGTTGAGAACCAATACCAGGCCTGTCCGCTATCTGAGTCCATTATGGTTGAGAACCATTACCAGGCCTGTCCACTATCTGAGTCCAGTGTGGTTGAGAACCAATACCAGGCCTGTCCACTATCTGGGTCCAGTGTGGTTGAGAACCAATACCAGGCCTGTCCACTATCTGAGTCCAGTGTGGTTGAGAACTAATACCAGGCCTGTCCACTATCTGAGTCCAGTGTGGTTGAGAACCAATACCCAGTCCTGTCCACTATCTGAGTCCATTATGGTTGAGAACCAATACCAGGCCTGTCCACTATCTGGGTCCAGTGTGGTTGAGAACCAATACCAGGCCTGTCCACTATCTGAGTCCAGTGTGGTTGAGAACCAATACCAGGCCTGTCCACTATCTGAGTCCATTATGGTTGAGAACCAATACCAGGCCTGTCCACTATCTGGGTCCAATGTGGTTGAGAACCAATACCCAGTCCTGTCCACTATCTGAGTCCATTATGGTTGAGAACCAATACCAGGCCTGTCCACTATCTGGGTCCAGTGTGGTTGAGAACCAATACCAGGCCTGTCCACTATCTGGGTCCAGTGTGGTTGAGAACCAATACCAGGCCTGTCCACTATCTGGGTCCAGTGTGGTTGAGAACCAATACCAGGCCTGTCCACTATCTGAGTCCATTATGGTTGAGAACCAATACCCAGTCCTGTCCACTATCTGAGTCCATTGTGGTTGAGAACCAATACCCAGTCCTGTCCACTATCTGAGTCCATTGTGGTTGAGAACCAATACCCAGTCCTGTCCACTATCTGAGTCCAGTGTGGTTGAGAACCAATACCCAGTCCTGTCCACTATCTGAGTCCAGTGTGGTTGAGAACCAATACCCAGTCCTGTCCACTATCTGAGTCCATTGTGGTTGAGAACCAATACCCAGTCCTGTCCACTATCTGAGTCCATTGTGGTTGAGAACCAATACCAGGCCTGTCCACTATCTGAGTCCATTATGGTTGAGAACCAATACCCAGTCCTGTCCACTATCTGAGTCTATTATGGTTGAGAACCAATACCAGGCCTGTCCACTATCTGGGTCCAGTGTGGTTGAGAACCAATACCAGGCCTGTCCACTATCTGAGTCCAGTGTGGTTGAGAACCAATACCAGGCCTGTCCACTATCAGAGTCCATTATGGTTGAGAACCAATACCAGGCCTGTCCACTATCTGGGTCCAGTGTGGTTGAGAACCAATACCCAGTCCTGTCCACTATCTGAGTCCAGTGTGGTTGAGAACCAATACCCAGTCCTGTCCACTATCTGAGTCCAGTGTGGTTGAGAACCAATACCCAGTCCTGTCCACTATCTGAGTCCATTGTGGTTGAGAACCAATACCCAGTCCTGTCCACTATCTGAGTCCATTGTGGTTGAGAACCAATACCAGGCCTGTCCACTATCTGAGTCCATTATGGTTGAGAACCAATACCCAGTCCTGTCCACTATCTGAGTCTATTATGGTTGAGAACCAATACCAGGCCTGTCCACTATCTGGGTCCAGTGTGGTTGAGAACCAATACCAGGCCTGTCCACTATCTGAGTCCAGTGTGGTTGAGAACCAATACCAGGCCTGTCCACTATCTGAGTCCATTATGGTTGAGAACCAATACCAGGCCTGTCCACTATCTGGGTCCAGTGTGGTTGAGAACCAATACCCAGTCCTGTCCACTATCTGAGTCCATTATGGTTGAGAACCAATACCAGGCCTGTCCACTATCTGAGTCCAGTGTGGTTGAGAACCAATACCCAGTCCTGTCCACTATCTGAGTCCATTGTGGTTGAGAACCAATACCCAGTCCTGTCCACTATCTGAGTCCAGTGTGTCTGAGAACCAATACCAGGCCTGTCCACTATCTGAGTCCAGTGTGGTTGAGAACCAATACCCAGTCCTGTCCACTATCTGAGTCCATTGTGGTTGAGAACCAATACCCAGTCCTGTCCACTATCTGAGTCCAGTGTGGTTGAGAACCAATACCCAGTCCTGTACACTATCTGAGTCCATTGTGGTTGAGAACCAATACCCAGTCCTGTCCACTATCTGAGTCTATTATGGTTGAGAACCAATATCCAGTCCTGTCCACTATCTGAGTCCATTATGGTTGAGAACCAATACCAGGCCTGTCCACTATCTGGGTCCAGTGTGGTTGAGAACCAATACCAGGCCTGTCCACTATCTGGGTCCAGTGTGGTTTAGAACCAATACCAGGCCTGTCCACTATCTGAGTCCAGTGTGGTTGAGAACCAATACCAGGCCTGTCCACTATCTGAGTCCATTATGGTTGAGAACCATTACCAGGCCTGTCCACTATCTGAGTCCAGTGTGGTTGAGAACCAATACCAGGCCTGTCCACTATCTGAGTCCATTATGGTTGAGAACCAATACCCAGTCCTGTCCACTATCTGAGTCCATTGTGGTTGAGAACCAATACCAGGCCTTTCCACTATCTGAGTCCAGTGTGGTTGAGAACCAATACCCAGTCCTGCCCACTATCTGAGTCCATTATGGTTGAGAACCAATACCAGGCCTGTCCACTATCTGGGTCCAGTGTGGTTGAGAACCAATACCAGGCCTGTCCACTATCTGAGTCCATTATGGTTGAGAACCAATACCTTGTCCTGTCCACTATCTGAGTCCATTGTGGTTGAGAACCAATACCCAGTCCTGTCCACTATCTGAGTCCAGTGTGGTTGAGAACCAATACCCAGTCCTGTCCACTATCTGAGTCCATTGTGGTTGAGAATCAATACCCAGTCCTGTCCACTATCTGAGTCCAGTGTGGTTGAGAACCAATACCCAGTCCTGTCCACTATCTTAGTCCAGTGTGGTTGAGAACCAATACCCAGTCCTGTCCACTATCTGAGTCCATTGTGGTTGAGAACCAATACCCAGTCCTGTCCACTATCTGAGTCCAGTGTGGCTGAGAACCAATACCAGGCCTGTCCACTATCTGAGTCCAGTGTGGTTGAGAACCAATACCCAGTCCTGTCCACTATCTGAGTCCATTTTGGTTGAGAACCAATACCCAGTCCTGTCCACTATCTGAGTCCATTGTGGTTGAGAACCAATACCCAGTCCTGTCCACTATCTGAGTCCAGTGTGGTTGAGAACCAATACCCAGTCCTGTCCACTATCTGAGTCCAGTGTGGTTGAGAACCAATACCCAGTCCTGTCCACTATCTGAGTCCATTGTGGTTGAGAACCAATACCCAGTCCTGTCCACTATCTGAGTCCAGTGTGGCTGAGAACCAATACCAGGCCTGTCCACTATCTGAGTCCATTGTGGTTGAGAACCAATACCCAGTCCTGTCCACTATCTGAGTCCATTGTGGGTGAGAACCAATACCCAGTCTTGTCCACTATCTGAGTCCAGTGTGGTTGAGAACCGTTTTGGGATAATCACGCTATACAAGCGTGCCGTGAAATAGCCCAACAACCTTACCAAGTACCGATTCCGAGAGAGATGCACAGCGAACCAAGGCCCGATTCCGAGAGAGATGCACAGCGAACCAAGGCCCGATTCCGAGAGAGATGCACAGCGAACCAAGGCCCGATTCCGAGAGAGATGCACAGCGAACCAAGGCCCGATTCCGAGAGAGATGCACAGGGAACCAAGGCCCGATTCCGAGAGAGATGCACAGCGAACCAAGGCCCGATTCCGAGAGAGATCCACAGCGAACCAAGGCCCGATTCCGAGAGAGATGCACAGCGAACCAAGGCCCGATTCCGAGAGAGATGCACAGCGAACCAAGGCCTGATTCCGAGAGAGATGCACAGCGAACCAAGGCCTGATTCCGAGAGAGATGCACAGCGAACCAAGGCCCGATTCCGAGAGAGATGCACAGCGAACCAAGGCCCGATTCCGAGAGAGATGCACAGCGAACCAAGGCCCGATTCCGAGAGAGATGCACAGCGAACCAAGGACCGATTCCGAGAGAGATGCACAGCGAACCAAGGCCCGATTCCGAGAGAGATGCACAGGGAACCAAGGCCCGATTCCGAGAGAGATGCACAGCGAACCAAGGCCCGATTCCGAGAGAGATGCACAGCGAACCAAGGCCCGATTCCGAGAGAGATGCACAGCGAACCAAGGCCCGATTCCGAGAGAGATGCACAGCGAACCAAGGCCCGATTCCGAGAGAGATGCACAGCGAACCAAGGCCCGATTCCGAGAGAGATGCACAGCGAACCAAGGCCCGATTCCGAGAGAGATGCACAGCGAACCAAGGCCCGATTCCGAGAGAGATGCACAGGGAACCAAGGCCCGATTCCGAGAGAGATGCACAGCGAACCAAGGCCCGATTCCGAGAGAGATGCACAGCGAACCAAGGCCCGATTCCGAGAGAGATGCACAGCGAACCAAGGCCCGATTCCGAGAGAGATGCACAGGGAACCAAGGCCCGATTCCGAGAGAGATGCACAGCGAACCAAGGCCCGATTCCGAGAGAGATCCACAGCGAACCAAGGCCCGATTCCGAGAGAGATGCACAGCGAACCAAGGCCCGATTCCGAGAGAGATGCACAGCGAACCAAGGCCCGATTCCGAGAGAGATGCACAGGGAACCAAGGCCCGATTCCGAGAGAGATGCACAGCGAACCAAGGCCCGATTCCGAGAGAGATGCACAGCGAACCAAGGCCCGATTCCGAGAGAGATGCACAGCGAACCAAGGCCCGATTCCGAGAGAGATGCACAGCGAACCAAGGCCCGATTCCGAGAGAGATGCACAGCGAACCAAGGCCCGATTCCGAGAGAGATGCACAGCGAACCAAGGCCCGATTCCGAGAGAGATGCACAGGGAACCAAGGCCCGATTCCGAGAGAGATGCACAGCGAACCAAGGCCCGATTCCGAGAGAGATGCACAGCGAACCAAGGCCCGATTCCGAGAGAGATGCACAGCGAACCAAGGCCCGATTCCGAGAGAGATGCACAGGGAACCAAGGCCCGATTCCGAGAGAGATGCACAGCGAACCAAGGCCCGATTCCGAGAGAGATCCACAGCGAACCAAGGCCCGATTCCGAGAGAGATGCACAGCGAACCAAGGCCCGATTCCGAGAGAGATGCACAGCGAACCAAGGCCCGATTCCGAGAGAGATGCACAGCGAACCAAGGCCCGATTCCGAGAGAGATGCACAGGGAACCAAGGCCCGATTCCGAGAGAGATGCACAGCGAACCAAGGCCCGATTCCGAGAGAGATGCACAGCGAACCAAGGCCCGATTCCGAGAGAGATGCACAGCGAACCAAGGCCCGATTCCGAGAGAGATGCACAGCGAACCAAGGCCCGATTCCGAGAGAGATGCACAGCGAACCAAGGCCCGATTCCGAGAGAGATGCACAGCGAACCAAGGCCCGATTCCGAGAGAGATGCACAGCGTACCAAGGCCCGATTCCGAGAGAGATGCACAGCGAACCAAGGCCCGATTCCGAGAGAGATGCACAGGGAACCAAGGCCCGATTCCGAGAGAGATGCACAGCGAACCAAGGCCCGATTCCGAGAGAGATGCACAGCGAACCAAGGCCCGATTCCGAGAGAGATGCACAGCGAACCAAGGCCCGATTCCGAGAGAGATGCACAGCGAACCAAGGCCCGATTCCGAGAGAGATGCACAGCGAACCAAGGCCCGATTCCGAGAGAGATGCACAGCGAACCAAGGCCCGATTCCGAGAGAGATGCACAGCGAACCAAGGCCCGATTCCGAGAGAGATGCACAGCGAACCAAGGCCCGATTCTGAGAGAGATGCACAGCGAACCAAGGCATTTTCACGTAAATACATGAATGATTTCTTACTGCATGTGGGCGGCGGTTTGTGTGTAAAGTATAGGAGTACTATAAGTGAGAGTAGTTTCTAAAATGTACCAACTTTAAGTGTCTCTGTCCCTCTCTCTCTCTCTCTCTCTCTCTCTCTCTGTCTCTCTCTCTCTCTCTCTCTCTCTCTCTCTCTCTGTCTCTCTCTCTCTCTCTCTCTCTCTCTCTCTCTCTCTCTCCATGTCTTTTGTAACAAGCAGCCATGTTGTTGTCAGTCCGCTAGGGACCTGTTTTTAACGTATTAGGTGTGTATGTTTATCCTGTGTTACCCTTTAATTAGCTAGTAAATAAATAATTAAACCGTTTTTTTTTGTGTGGTACTGAATCATAAGTAAGGCTGGGGTTTTGGCAGATGTTAAGAGACTGTTCACAATGATGATATGATACGAGGTTATGATTTAATAAGTTGACTGTTTATAGATGTGATATGTAAAGACCTTTAGTGTTTAATTTTAAGATATTGTAACTCTTTAAAGAATCGCTCTCGTGGTTCCCCAGATCCTAATGAGTTAGATGTTACGTGATTAATTTAATCGGGTAACAATTAAACATATTTAGGTAATTAGATGAATAACAGACTTCAGATTGATGTTAAAGTCAAGTCACGACACCCCTTATTACCGTCATGGGCCCTGGTCAAAAGTAGTGTACTATGTAGGGAATAGGGTGCGATTTGGGACTCAGCCTACGCTTCTATATGGAGTATAGATGAAGAAGATACTTGTGGTTTTTAGGGAAGAACTGTTGATTTCTTTACCATGAATCATTTATTTTCCATTTTGGTTTCTGGCACATAGTGCGTCCCAAAGAGCACCCTACCGCCTACGCACCACGTAGGGTTCTGGTCTAAAGTAGTGTGGACAGGAGGGAATAGGGAACCATTTGGGAGGCAGACTAAGTGAGTGAGGAATGTAGGCAGTATAATATAAACTTCTCTACCTCAGCAGTTAGCTGGGTTATCTGTGGAGGAAACATCTCTCCCGGAGACACTAACCGACAGTCAGGTGGCTCAAATCTCCTTGACAACCGGCTAGGTTTTTGGTCTTGGATATTAACCTCGTAAATAAAGGATCTTCGGTCCGAAGTCTCTGCGATTTGTTATGTTTTGTTGTTGTTGAAGTCGGGTAAATATTTGTGTGTTTGTTTATGTACCAAGTTTTCTTTGACACGTTGAGTTTATTTCTCAAGGAAATAAAGAAAGCAGTCAATATAATAGGGTTCGGGGTGAAAGGTCAGACGAACAGGCAGACAACAGCTAAATTCATTCTTCTGTGGAAACGTGTGTTGGCGGTTGGTTTGTTGGCGCATAGCACATATCTATTGACAGTCTTCTCAACAGCAGTCCAAACCTAATAGGTTTTATAATTAACCGCTAGGAGGCTGCAAGCGGTAGGGAGCATGTGGGATGGACAGTTTACTCTCCTCTCTGATAGGACTCTGGTCAAAAGTAGTGCACTATATAGGAAATAAGGTGCCCTTTGGGACGTGGGCTCTGTGTAGGGTACATTGGCTGCGAGGGTACGGCGGTGTGATGGCAGAGAGATGGAAGGTTGACATTTTTCAAATTGCATTTGATTGATCTTCTCCACCCCACAGTGAGGCAGGCAGGGAAAAGGCTAACTCTCTCCCCTCTCCCTTTCCTCTCCTCCCTCTTATCTCTTCCTCTTCTCTCTTCTTCTCTCTCTCTCTACCTCTCATCTCTCTCTCTCTTTCTCTCCTCTCCCTCGCTTACCCTCTCCCTCATCATCTCTCTCTACTCTCTCTCTCTCCCACTCTCTCTTCTTCCTCTCTCTCGCTCCCTTTCCATCCCTCTCTCTTTTCCTTTGATGCCTCTGCCACTCTTCCTGTGTGCTGTCTATCTGTTGTCTGTCTGTCCACACTGCTGTCTGTCTGCATGTCCACACTGCTGTCTGTCTGCATGTCCACACTGCTGTCTGTCTGCATGTCCACACTGCTGTCTGTCTGCATGTCCACACTGCTGTCTGTCTGCATGTCCACACTGCTGTCTGTCTGCATGTCCACACTGCTGTCTGTCTGCATGTCCACACTGCTGTCTGTCTGCATGTCCACACTGCCGTCTGTCTGCATGTCCACACTGCTGTCTGTCTGCATGTCCACACTGCCGTCTGTCTGCATGTCCACACTGCTGTCTGTCTGCATGTCCACACTGCTGTCTGTCTGCATGTCCACACTGCTGTCTGTCTGCATGTCCACACTGCCGTCTGTCTGCATGTCCACACTGCTGTCTGTCTGCATGTCCACACTGCTGTCTGTCTGCATGTCCACACTGCTGTCTGCCTGCATGTCCACACTGCTGTCTGTCTGCATGTCCACACTGCTGTCTGCCTGCATGTCCACACTGCTGTCTGTCTGCATGTCCACACTGCTGTCTGTCTGCATGTCCACACCGCTGTCTGTCTGCATGTCCACACTGCTGTCTGTCTGCATGTCCACACTGCTGTCTGTCTGCATGTCCACACTGCCCTTCTGTCTGCATGTCCACACTGCGTTCTGTCTGCATGTCCACACTGCTGTCTGTCTGCATGTCCACACTGCTGTCTGTCTGCATGTCCACACTGCTGTCTGTCTGCATGTCCACACTGCTCTGTACTGCCATCAACATATTCACCCATCATACTATTTCACCACTTCTTATCTTAGACAGGGTAGACTGTACATCAAAGCATCAAACCTCTCCCTGTATTTCTCCCCTCTCACCCCATCTGTCTGGCCATTAGTCATGTAAGCAGTAGTGTCCGGGCAAGACAGACAAAAAGACTGGGGATGTGTTGCCCTTTCAGCTCATTAACCTATAAGAGTCGAAACCCTGGGGGGTTTTAACCAAGCCAGTTATAATGAAGTAATGATGTCTGGACTTAACACCCTACTACTGCTCCTCGCCTCGCCTCTTTCCTCTCCTCTCCTCTCCTCTCCTCTCCTCTCCTCTCCTCTCCTCTCCTCTCCTCTCCTCTCCTCTCCTCTCCTCTCCTCTCCTCTCCTCTCCTCTCCTCTCCTCTCCTCTCCTCTCCTCTCCTCTCTGTAAACACTGTCCAACAGAGCTGCTGCCATGGTCATTTCAGGTTTTGGTCTGCGGGGGCTCACAGGGATGTCACACTGGGCACAGAAGTCAATTCAACGTCTATTCCATGTGGAAACAACATTGATTCAACCAGTGTTTTCCCAGTCAGGCGTTTTCTCTTTATAGCAAAAAGGACTGAACAAAATGTGACATTTTCTGCCATTCAAAGTAATTAATATGAATGTCGTTACACAAGCATTAACATCTGCCAACCATGTGTATGTGACCAATAACATCTGCCAACCATGTGTATGTGACAAATAAAATTTGATTTGAATTTAGACATTTCATTAGCGAGACTCCACAGCTAACAACAAACGTTCCCACAACTTTAGAGAACGTTCCCTTAAGAGTCTCATTCAGTCATTAACCAACCGTTTCATAGGAATGTTCCTGTGATGTGCAAGGAATGTTTCCCGAGAGACCATTCCCTTAAATGTCAAATAAAACCCACAGAGAACGTTGTCACCATGTTCTCAGAACTAGATTTAGATTTTAAGGTTGTAGACACGTTTCATGGGAACATTGCAAGAACATTCATGTGTCCAGTTTTCTGTTTGTGTGTATCCCTGGCAACAGTAACACGGTGTGAGTGGTTCACCAATGAGGGCCTTGATTGGCTTGACAACAGTAACAAGGTGTTATGAATGGATGAGTGGTTCACCAATGAGGGCCTTGATTGGCTTGACAACAGTAACAAGGTGTTATGAATGGATGAGTGGTTCACCAATGAGGGCCTTGATTGGTTTGACAACAGTAACAAGGTGGGATGTGAACACACCTGTTCTTACACAATTCCCATGAAACTTAATGTCTTATTTTCTGAGAACACGGCAACCATGTTCTGTATATGTTTTGGTGGGACGTTGTTGGAATATTCTCCAACCCAGACGTTGTTGGAATATTCTCCTAACCCAGACGTTGTTGGAATATTCTCCTAACCCAGACGTTGTTGGAATATTCTCCTAACCCAGATGTTGTTGGAATATTCTCCTAACCCAGACGTTGTTGGAATATTCTCCTAACCCAGACGTTGTTGGAATATTCTCCTAACCCAGACGTTGTTGGAATATTCTCCTAACCCAGACGTTGTTGGAATATTCTCCTAACCCAGACGTTGTTGGAATATTCTCCTAACCCAGACGTTGTTGCGTGATAGCTTTTACTGCGTTGTTGTCCATTTGGAAGACCCATTTGCGACCAAGCTTTAACTTCCTGACTGATGTCCTGAGATGTTGCTTCAATATATCCACTTAATTTTCCTTCCTCATGATGCCATCTATTTTGTGAAGTGCACCAGTCCCTCCTGCAGCAAAGCACCCCCACAGCATGATGCTGCCACCCCCGTGCTTCACAGTTTGGATGGTGTTCTTCGACTTGCAAGCCTCTTCCTTTTTCCTCCAAGCATAACGATGCTTATGGCCAAACAGTTATATTTTTGTTTAAAAAAGTCTGATCTTTGTCCCCATGTGCAGTTCCAAACCGTATGGTGGTTATACTTTATACTTGCGTACTATTGTTTGTACAGCG
This sequence comes from Oncorhynchus kisutch, assembly GCF_002021735.2. Classification (NCBI taxonomy): domain Eukaryota; kingdom Metazoa; phylum Chordata; class Actinopteri; order Salmoniformes; family Salmonidae; genus Oncorhynchus; species Oncorhynchus kisutch. The sequence continues at coordinate 2,995,716 of NC_034188.2, forward strand.
TGGTACCATCAGGCGTTTGGAAATGAATCCCAAGGATGAACCACATGTGGAGGTCTACAATGTTTTTTCTGAGGTCTTGTCTGATTTATTTTGATTTTCCCATGATGTCAAGCAAAGAGACACCGAGTGTGAAGGTAGGCCTTGAAATTCATCCATAGGTACACCTCCAATTGAATAAAATGATGTCAATTAGCTTATCAGAAGCTTCTAAAGCCATGACATAACTTTCTGGAATTTTGAAAGCTGTTTAAAGGCACAGTCAATTTAGTGTATGTAATCTTCTGGCCCACTGAAATGTGATACAGTGAAATATAAGTGAAATAAGCTGATATGATCTGTTGTGAAGTGCTCCTGTCCTGTCTTTCAGGAAGCATTGATGCACCAGTCTAAGTATGCTTCACAATGGCACCCTATTTCCTATATAGTGCACTACTTTTGTCAAAGGCCCATAGTACTTTAGTCAAAAGTAGTTCACTTATCAGGGAACTGGGTGTTATAGTGCACTTATCAAATGTGGAAACAGCAGCAGTGGAAGAGGATGCCAAGCTGTGAAACATCTTCATGAGTAAATGCCAAACATTTTGTACCTCGGAGAGAAACGAGAGGAAGGTGTTCTCCTACTGATGATTCTCTGCTGACAACCTAAACGGTCCAGGCGGTTTAACAAGTTGTGAATGTCAGAGGGGAAAAATGGGAAAGTGGCTTCATCCCAACTGGCGTCCTCTTCCCTTCATAGTGGACTACTTCTGATCAGAGCCCATTTGGTTGTGCACTGTACAGGGAATAGGCTGCCATTTGGAACGTAGCTGGGAATGCTGGGTATACGGCCGTGTGGGATATAGCGGGGGTGGTTATTGAATGACTCCATACAATGACTACACACACACATCATGTGGAACTGGGAGATATGGAGTTCGTGGGATGATGGGAAGAAAGAAGAGGAGGAGAGAAAGATCCCTGCCAGATGCACCCAGGGGCTGTGAGGGAATAGAGAGAAGAAAGAACAGAAGAAGAGAGGAAGGAAAGAAGAGACTCTGTAGGAAGAAGAGGAAGGAAAGGAGGGACTCTGTAGGAAGAAGAGGAAGGAAAGGAGGGACTCTGTAGGAAGAAGAGGAAGGAAAGGAGGGACTCTGTAGGAAGAAGAGGAGGGACTCTGTAGGAAGAAGAGGAAGGAAAGGAGGGACTCTGTAGGAAGAAGAGGAAGGAAAGGAGGGACTCTGTAGGAAGAAGAGGAAGGAAAGAAAGGACTCTGTAGGAAGAAGAGGAAGGAAAGGAGGGACTCTGTAGGAAGAAGAGGAGGGACTTTGTAGGAAGAAGAGGAAGGAAAGGAGGGACTCTGTAGGAAGAAGAGGAAGGAAAGGAGGGACTCTGTAGGAAGAAGGGGAGGGACTTTGTAGGAAGAAGAGGAAGGAAAGGAGGGACTCTTTACGAAGAAGAGGAAGGAAAGGAGGTACTCTGTAGGAAGAAGAGGAAGGAAAGGAGGGACTCTGTAGGAAGAAGAGGAAGGAAAGGAGGGACTCTGTAGGAAAAAGAGGAGGGACTCTGTACGAAGAAGAGGAAGGAAAGGAGGGACTCTGTAGGAAGAAGAGGAAGGAAAGGAGGGACTCTGTAGGAAGAAGAGGAAGGAATGGAGGGACTCTGTAGAAAGAAGAGGAGGGACTCTGTAGGAAGAAGAGGAAGGAAAGGAGGGACTCTGTAGGAAGAAGAGGAGGGAAAGAAAGGACTCTGTAGGAAGAAGAGGAAGGAAAGGAGGGACTCTGTAGGTAGAAGAGGAAGGAAAGGAGGGACTCTGTAGGAAGAAGAGGAGGGAAAGAAAGGACTCTGTAGGAAGAAGAGGAGGGACTCTGTAGGAAGAAGAGGAAGGAAAGGAGGGACTCTGTAGGAAGAAGAGGAAGGAAAGGAGGGACTCTGTAGGAAGAAGAGGAAGGAAAGGAGGGACTCTCTAGGAAGAAGAGGAAGGAAAGAAAGGACTCTGTAGGAAGATGTGTCACACTGGTATAAATGATTTAGGAGACAGACACAGGAATGTAATAGTCTTTTTTATTGTACCCAAATTACGTTGTGTCGTGTAAAGGTATGGGGACGAAGACCAAACAAACACGTAACAAAACACTGGGTAGAAACCCAAAACAAAAGAGAGAGGAGTACCTCGAATAAATACACACACGCACACAATGATTATCACACTGGACGAGACCTGTAATCATCTGCACAATCCACAATGGCACGAAAGCCCAAAACACACAGCACAGGTACTCATGTACCAACGATCTAGAAGAAAAATAAACACACCTATTTAGGCGAGGTGCTGGCTAGCGGAGTAGAACACTTGAAAATTAAAGAGCCGCACACTCTAGGAACTCAGATGCAAAAATTTAATTATCTAGGTTTCGACAGCCAAGCTGTCTTCATCAGGGTGTAATCGCCAGCCCAGTGGAAACCAAAGGGAACACTTATACTAATCCGTGAGAATAGGGGACAGGTGTGAGTAATGAAAGTTCCGGAAGGATTCCATGACAGAAGAGAGGAAGGAAAGAAGGGTACCCTGTATATAGCCTCCACATTGACTCTGTACCATAACACCCTGTATATAGCCTCCACATTGACTCTGTACTGGTACCCCCTGTATATAGCCTCCACATTGACTCTGTACCGGTAACCCCTGTATATAGCCTCCACATTGACTCTGTACCGTAACACCCTGTATATAGCCTCCACATTGACTCTGTACCGTAACACCCTGTATATAGCCTTCACATTGACTCTGTACCGTAACACCCTGTATATAGCCTCCACATTGACTCTGTACCGTAACACCCTGTATATAGCCTCCACATTGACTCTGTACCGTAACACCCTGTATATAGCCTCCACACTGACTCTGTACCGTAACACCCTGTATATAGCCTCCACATTGACTCTGTACCGTAACACCCTGTATATAGCCTCCACTTTGACTCTGTACCGTAACACCCTGTATATAGCCTCCACATTGACTCTGTACCGTAACACCCTGTATAGAGCCTGCACATTGACTCTGTACTGGTACTCCCTGTATATAGCCTTCACATTGACTCTGTACCGTAACACCCTGTATATAGCCTCCACATTGACTCTGTACCGTAACACCCTGTATATAGCCTCCACATTGACTCTGTACCGGTACCCCCTGTATAAAGCCTCCACATTGACTCTGTACCGTAATACCCTGTATATAGCCTCCACATTGACTCTGTACCGTAACACCCTGTATATAGCCTCCACATTGACTCTGTACCGTAATACCCTGTATATAGCCTCCACATTGACTCTGTACCGTAATACCCAGTATATAGCCTCCACATTGACTCTGTACCGTAACACCCTGTATATAGCCTCCACATTGACTCTGTACCGTAACACCCTGTATATAGCCTCCACATTGACTCTGTACCGTAACACCCTGTATATAGCCTCACTTGTAATTTTACTGGTGCTGTTTAATAATTTGTTAGTCTATTTTTACTTAACACTTATTTAAAGGTTTATTAAAGCATTAAAGCATTTTTGGTTAAGGGCTTGGAAGTAAGCACCCGTTGTGTTAAGCGTATATGAGAAATGCCCATCATGATTTGATGGGACTCTGGAGGAAGTCCCATTCCCTCTACAGGAAGAAGAGAAAAGCAGGTCAACACAACATAAGAGTTTTTTAATCACTTCTCACGGAACCGCTCAATAAACCAGGTGAGGATCGTTGCAGTAGCAGCAACCTAGGGTATGTGGAGTAGCTACCTCAATGTCCGGCTGCTACTCTATCCCAGTCAGCTGCTAGCCTCTCCTGGATCAGCTGCTACTCTATCCCAGTCAGCTGCTAGCCTCTCCTGGATCAGCTGCTACTCTATCCCAGTCAGCTGCTATCCTCTCCTGGATCAGCTGCTACTCTATCCCAGTCAGCTGCGAGCCTCTCCTGGATCAGCTGCTACTCTCTCCCAGTCAGCTGCTAGCCTCTCCTGGATTAGCTGCTACTCTATCCCAGTCAGCTGCTAGCCTCTCCTGGATCAGCTGCTACTCTATCCCAGTCAGCTGCTACTCTCAACCAGTCAGCTGCTATTTTCTACCAGTCAGCTGCTACTCTCAACCAGTCAGCTGCTACTCTCCTCAGTCAGATGCTACTCTCTCCCAGTCAGCTGCTACTCTCTCCAAATCAGCTGCTACTCTCTCCCAGTCTGCTGCTACTCTCTCCAAATCAGCTGCTACTCTCCCAGTCATCTGCTACTCTCAACCAGTCAGCTGCTATCTTCTACCAGTCAGCTGCTACTCTCAACCAGTCAGCTGCTACTCTCCTCAGTCAGATGCTACTCTCTCCCAGTCAGCTGCTACTCTCTCCAAATCAGCTGCTACTCTCTCCCAGTCAGCTGCTTGTCTCTCCAAATCAGCTGCTACTGTCCCAGTCAGCTGCTACTCTCTCCAAATCAGCTGCTACTCTCCCAGTCAGCTGCTACTCTCTCCCAGTCAGCTGCTACTCTCTCCCAGTCAGCTGCTTCTCTCTCCCAGTCAGCTGCTATTCTCTCCCAGTCAGCTGCTACTCTCTCCCAGTCAGCTGCTACCCTCTCCCAGTCAGCTGCTACTCTATCCCAGTCAGCTGCTACTCTCTTCTGGGACAGCTGCTATTCTCTCCCTGTCTGCTGATAGTCTCTCCTGGGACAGCTGCTAGTCTCTCCTGGGACAGCTGCTACTCTCTCCTGGGACAGCTGCTAGTCTCTCCTGGGACAGCTGCTACTCTCTCCTGGGACAGCTGCTACTCTCTCCTGGGACAGCTGCTACTCTCTCCTGGGACAGCTGATAGTCTCTCCTGGGACAGCTGCTTGTCTCTCCTGGGACAGCTGCTACTCTCTCCCGGGACAGCTGATAGTCTCTCTTGGGTCAGCTGATAGTCTCTCCTGGGACAACTGCTACTCTCTCCCTTTCAGCTGATAGTCTCTCCTGGGTCAGCTGCTAGTCTCTCCTGGGTCAGCTGCTACTCTCTCATGTTGAAAGGAAATCAAATTACCAGGGAATGAAAACATCTCATGCAGAATGAGCTATTCTTCTCCCAAAGCAACAATGTAATTATAATTGATCTAATGTGGAACAACAAATCACTCAGGCTCAGTTTCCACAGGCACCCAGCTCTCTATATAGTGCACCACTTTAGACGCACGCATGTGTGTGTGTGTGTATCAATAGCTCAGATTGATATGTAATGTCATTTCAATCCATTCACATTTTTCCATCTTTGTTTCCCTGACAACCCAGCCAAACAAGGAACGGTCTCCCAGACAACAGGCCTGAGAGAACAAACAAGTAGGAGGAGAGGGATGGAGTGGGAGGTGGAGAGAGAGAGAGAGAGAGAGAGAGAGAGAGAGAGAGATTAAGAGAGAGAAAAGTGGAGTGATGGGAGGGTGGAGAGAGAGATAGAGATTAAGAGAGAGAAAAGTGGAGTGATGGGACGGTGGAGAGAGAGATAGAGATTAAGAGAGAGAAAAGTGGAGAGATGGGAGGGTGGAGATAGAGATTAAGAGAGAGAAAAGTGGAGAGATGGGAGGGTGGAGAGAGAGAGTTAGAGATTAAGAGAGAGAAAAGTGGAGAGATGGAAGGGTGGAGAGAGTGATAGAGATTAAGAGAGAGAAAAGTGGAGAGCCTGAGAGAGGTAAAGCTATGAAGGGGTGAAGAGGGGCAAGAGAGATAGAAAGAAAAGTGGATGAAGGTATAAAAAAGCAAAGCACAAAAAATCACAGTACAACAGCAAGCAGCTGACACTAATTGAGGAGTCCATAAACACAAACAACTTCTGGCAAAATTGGAAAAAATAAAAAAATCTAAACAAGAAGAATTAGCGATACAAAATGGTGACATATGGACAACCCATTTTAAAACACAAATTGACACAAACGCAGAACAACGCCTAATTCACAAGAAGTTGAATGGATTAGAAAAAGCTATAAAAGGACAACTAAAATCCACTGGACTCCCCAATTACTGACCAGGAGCTCTATAAGAATCTTCAGGCTCTCAATTTTAAAAAGGCATTCGGACCTGATAGCAATGTAAATGAGATGCTCAAACTCACTTGTGCAAAATGTCAATTGGCTATATTAAAACTGTTTAATTTGATCCTGAGTGTACGTTATTTCCCTGACATCTGGAATCAAGGACTCATAACCCCAATCTTTAAAAAGGGAGACAAATTTGACCCTGACAATTACAGAGGCATTTGTGTGAACAGTAACCTGGGGAAGGTTTTCTGTAGTGTTATAAATGTAAGAGTTCTAAACTTCCTTAATATTTACACCCTACACACCCTGATAGATAAACATGTCCACCAAAATAATACCAAAATATACGCTTGCTTTATCGACTTCCAAAAAGCATTTGATTATATTTGGCATACAGGACTGTTCTACAAAGTTATTGAAAGTGGTGTAGGGGGTAAAACATATGACATAATTAAATCAATGTATACTGGCAATACGTGCAGCATTAAAATTGGCAAGAAAATAACATAATTCTTTAACCAGGGGCGGGGCTTTCGCCAGGGTTGCAATCTGAGCCCTGCAGTCTTCAATATTTACATCAACGAATTGGCAACTATTCTAGAAAAATCCTCTGCCCCTGGTATTAGTCTTCACAATTCAGAAGTTAAATGCATCTTCGCAGATGTCCTATGCCTGCTGTCACCCACAGCACATGGCCTACAGCAGAGCCTGAACCTGCTAGAGTAGTACTGCCAGACCTGGGCCCTGGCAGTAAAACCCCAAAACGACTAAAATAATGATTTTCCAGAGAAGATCCAGTTCTCAGGGAATTAATAAAAACTCCAAAAAGAGTTCAACTAGTTCTACTAACGCACTGAAGCCTCAGGACCAGAACATCCAATCAATCAGGATAAACCAAAATACAACACAGTCAAAACAAAACTATATTGCTTATTGGTAAACACAAACACAAAGCACAAAGCAAAATGCAGTGCTATCTGGCCCTATCTCTCTCTCTCTCTCTCTCTCTCCCTTTCTCTCTCTCTCTCTCTCTCTCTCTCTCTCTCTCTCTCTCTCTCTCTCTCTCCCTCTCTCTCCCTTTCTCTCTCTCTCTCTCTCCCTCTCTCTCTCCCTTTCTCTGTCTCTCTCTCTCTCTCTCTCCCTCCTTCTTCTCTCTCTTTGTATTTGTACCTATCTCTCTATTGGTCCCGGTGACGGATTCACCTCACTAAGAAACTCTGGCAGGGCCGCGGGAGAGATGGAGAGATTGGAGAGATGGAGTGAGCGAGATGTGAAATAAGTATAAATGGGGGGTGTCAGTCTGAAAGGGGAAAGTTGGTTGTCCGTAAAGGAAAGATGTATGAGAACATAAGTAGGTAATTCCAGGTCTCCACCGAGAGACAGAGAGACGTTTACTGTTCATTTTTTTTGTTTATTTCACTTTTGTTTATTACCTACTTCACTTGCTTTGACAATGTTAACAAATGTTTCCCATGACCTTGAATTGAATTTGTATTGAGAGAGAGACCGTCAGACAGACAGAGAGGGAGAGAGAACGAGAGAGCGAGAGAGAGAGGCAAAGAGCGAGGGAGAGGAGGCAGAACAACTAAGATGACATTCCCTTTGATGGCGTTTTCTCTCTCTGTCTCCCTGCCTCTAATCTTTCTCTCTCTATTCAATTCAATTCAAGGGGCTTTATTGGCATGGGAAACATGTGTTAACATTGCCAATGCAAGTGAGGTAGATAATATACAAAAGTGAAATAAACAATAAAAATTAACAGTAAACATTACACATACAGAAATTTCAAAACAATAAAGACGTTACAAATGTCATATTATACATATATATATATATACAGTGTTGTAACAATGTACAAATGGTTAAAGACCAATAAAATAAACAAGCATAAATATGGGTTGTATTTACAATGGTGTTTGTTCTTCACTGGTTGCCCTTTTCTTGTGGCCACAATCTTGCTGTTGTGATGTAACACTGTGGTATTTCACCCAGTAGATATGGGAGTTTATCAAAATTGGATTTGTTTTCGAATTCTTTGTGGATCTGTGTAATCTGAGGGAAATATGTATCTCTAATATGGTCATACGTTGGACAGGAGGTTAGGAAGTGCAGCTCAGTTTCCACCTCATAGTGTGGGCAGTGTGCACATAGCCTGTCTTCTCTTGAGAGCCAGGTCTGTCTACGGCGGCCTTTCTCAATAGCAAGGCTATGCTCACTAAGTCTGTACATAGACAAAGCTTTCCTTAAGTTTGGGTCTCTGTTTAGGGCCAAATAGCATTCTAGTTTGCTCTGTTTGCTCTTTCCAATGTGTCAAGTAATTATCTTTTTGTGTGTAATTGTGCTGCTGTCCTGGGGCTCTGTGGGGTGTGTTTGTGTTTGTGAACCGAGCCCCAGGACCAGCTTGCTTAGGGGACTCTTCTCCAGGTTCACCTCTCTGTAGGTGATGAATTGTTATGAAAGGTTTTGGAATCGCTTCCTATTAGGTGGTTGTAGAATTTAACAGCTCTTTTCTGGATTTTGATAATTGGTGGGTATCGGCCTAATTCTGCTCTGCATGCATTATTTGGTGTTCTACGTTGTACAAGGAGGATATTTTTGCAGAATTCTGTATGCAGAGTCTCTATTTGGTGTTTGTCCCATTTTGTGAAGTCTTGGTTGGTGAGAAGACCCCAGACCTCACAACCGTAAAGGGCAATGGGCTCTGACTGATTCAAGTATTTTTAGCCAGATCCTAACTCTCTATCCCTCTGTCTCCCTGCGTCTCATCTTTCTCTCTCTCTCCCTCTCTCTCCCTGCCTCTCATCTTTTTCTCTCTCTCCCTCTGTCTCCCTGCCTCTCATCTTTCTCTCTCTATTCCTCTGTCTCCCTGCCTCTCATCTTTCTCTCTCTCTCCCTCTGTCTCCCTGCCCCTCATCTTTCTCTCTCTATTCCTCTGTCTCCCTGCGTCTCATCTTTCTCTCTCTCTCCCTCTGTCTCCCTGCCTCTCATCTTTCTCTCTCTCTCCCTCTGTCTCCCTGCCTCTCATCTTTCTCTCTCTCTCCCTCTGTCTCCCTGCCTCTCATCTTTCTCTCTCTATACCTCTGTCTCCTTGCCTCTCATCTTTCTCTCTCTCTCCCTCTCTCTCCCTGCCTCTCATCTTTCTCTCTCTATACCTCGGTCTCCTTGCCTCTCATCTTTCTCTCTCTCTCCCTCTCTCTCCCTGCCTCTCATCTTTCTCTCTCTATACCTCTGTCTCCCTGCCTCTCATCTTTCTCTCTCTCTCCCTCTCTCTCCCTGCCTCTCATCTTTCTTTCTCTCTCTATCCCTCTGTCTCCCTCCCTCTCATCTTTCTCTCTCTATCCCTCTGTCTCCTTGCCTCTCATCTTTCTCTCTCTCTCCCCCTCTGTCTCCCTGCCTCTCATCTTTCTCTCTCTCTCCCTCTCTCTCCCTGCCTCTCATCTTTCTCGCTCTATACCTTTGTCTCCTTGCCTCTCATCTTGATTTATTGTTCTCTCTCTCTCTCTCTCTCTCTCTCTCTCTCTCTCTCTCTCTCTCTCTCTCTCCTCTCTCTCTCTCTCTCTCTCTCTCTCTCTCTCTCTCTCTCTCTCTCTATTCATGCTCTCTGGTTGAAACTCAGCCCTGCTTGTTTCTTGAGTCCCTTTCCAAGGTTACATCAAGTTGACAGTAAAGCCAGAGCAAATGTTGAACAGCTTCTGATGCAGCCGTTACACTCTTACACTGTTTAATGAGGAATTGATTTTCATTATTTTTTCTTCACACCTGGAGGCTGAGAGAGAGAGAGAGAGAGAGAGAGAGAGAGAGAGAGAGAGAGAGAGAGAGAGAGAGAGAGAGGACGAGGACACACCAGCTAATCTATGAGAGCAACCACTTGGCATGAGTCATCGAGATCCATTGACACATTCACACATGACGATTGTCTCTCACAGTAAACCAAATCTCAATGACAGCTTATGGTGTGAACGCAGCAGCTACTCATCCTTGGGGTCCAAACACATGAAGGCCAAACACATGAAGGCACTTAAGTCACATGAAGGCACTTAAGTCTCTCTCTCTCTCTCCCTCTCTCTCTCTCTCTCTCTCTGTCTCTCTGTCTCTCTCTCTCTCTCTCTCTCTCTCTCTCTCTCTCTCTCTGTCTGTCTCTCTGTCTCTCTCTCTTTGATTCTCCTGCTGCATCAGTTACCTGGAATAGAGTTCCATGTAGTCATGGCTCTATGTAGTACTGTGGAATAGAGTTCCATGTAGTCATGGCTCTATGTAGTACTGTGGAATAGAGTTCCATGTAGTCATGGCTCTATGTAGTACTGTGGAATAGAGTTCCATGTAGTCGTGGCTCTATGTAGTACTGTGGAATAGAGTTCCATGTAGTCATGGCTCTATGTAGTACTGTGGAATAGAGTTCCATGTAGTCATGGCTCTATGTAGTACTGTGGAATAGAGGTCCATGTAGTCATGGCTCTATGTAGTACTGTGGAATAGAGTTCCATGTAGTCATGGCTCTATGTAGTACTGTGGAATAGAGTTCCATGTAGTCATGGCTCTATGTAGTACTGTGGAATAGAGTTCCATGTAGTCATGGCTCTATGTAGTACTGTGGAATAGAGTTCCATGTAGTCATGGCTCTATGTAGTACTGTGGAATAGAGTTCCATGTAGTCATGGCTCTATGTAGTACTGTGGAATAGAGTTCCATGTAGTCATGGCTCTATGTAGTACTGTGGAATAGAGTTCCATGTAGTCATAGCTCTATGTAGTACTGTGGAATAGAGTTCCATGTAGTCATGGCTCTATGTAGTACTGTGGAATAGAGTTCCATGTAGTCGTGGCTCTATGTAGTACTGTGGAATAGAGTTCCATGTAGTCATAGCTCTATGTAGTACTGTGGAATAGAGTTCCATGTAGTCATGGCTCTATGTAGTACTGTGGAATAGAGTTCCATGTAGTCGTGGCTCTATGTAGTACTGTGGAATAGAGTTCCATGTAGTCATAGCTCTATGTAGTACTGTGGAATAGAGTTCCATGTAGTCATGGCTCTATGTAGTACTGTGGAATAGAGTTCCATGTAGTCATGGCTCTATGTAGTACTGTGGAATAGAGTTCCATGTAGTCATGGCTCTATGTAGTACTGTGGAATAGAGTTCCATGTAGTCATAGCTCTATGTAGTACTGTGGAATAGAGTTCCATGTAGTCATGGCTCTATGTAGTACTGTGGAATAGAGTTCCATGTAGTCGTGGCTCTATGTAGTACTGTGGAATAGAGTTCCATGTAGTCGTGGCTCTATGTAGTACTGTGGAATAGAGTTCCATGTAGTCATGGCTCTATGTAGTACTGTGGAATAGAGTTCCATGAAGTCATGGCTCTATGTAGTACTGTGGAATAGAGTTCCATGTAGTCATGGCTCTATGTAGTACTGTGGAATAGAGCTCCATGTAGTCGTGGCTCTATGTAGTACTGTGGAATAGAGTTCCATGTAGTCATGGCTCTATGTAGTACTGTGGAATAGAGTTCCATGTAGTCATACTGTGCACCTCCCCATAGTCTGTTCTGGACTTGGGGACTGTGAAGAGACCTCTGGTGGCATGTCTTGTAGGGTAAGCATGGGTGTCTGAGCTGTGTGCTAGTATTTTAAACAGACAGCTCGGTACCTTCAGCTTGTCAACACCTCTTACAAAAATGAGTAGTGATGAAGTCAATATCTCCTCCACTTTGAGCTATGAGAGATTTGGGTGCATATCATTAATGTTAGCTCTCCGTGTACATTTAAGGGCCAGCCGCGCTGCCCTGTTCTGAGACAATTGTAAAGTCCCTCCTTGTGTCACCTGACCACACGACTGAACAGTAGTCCAGGTGTGACAAACCTAGGGCCTGTAGGACCTGCCTTGTTGATAGTGTTGTTAAGAAGGTAGAAACTAGGGCCTGTAGGACCTGCCTTGTTGATAGTGTTGTTAAGAAGGTAGAAACTAGGGCCTGTAGGACCTGCCTTGTTGATAATGCTGTTAAGGTAGAAACTAGGGCCTGTAGGACCTGCCTTGTTGATAATGCTGTTAAGGTAGAAACTAGGGCCTGTAGGACCTGCCTTGTTGATAGTGTTGTTAAGAAGGTAGAAACTAGGGCCTGTAGGACCTGCCTTGTTGATAGTGTTGTTAAGAAGGTAGAAACTAGGGCCTGTAGGACCTGCCTTGTTGATAATGCTGTTAAGGTAGAAACTAGGGCCTGTAGGACCTGCCTTGTTGATAGTGTTGTTAAGAAGGTAGAAACTAGAGCCTGTAGGACCTGCCTTGTTGATAGTGCTGTTAAGAAGGTAGAAACTAGGGCCTGTAGGACCTGCCTTGTTGATAGTGTTGTTAAGAAGGTAGAAACTAGGGCCTGTAGGACCTGCCTTGTTGATAGTGCTGTTAAGAAGGTAGAAACTAGGGCCTGTAGGACCTGCCTTGTTGATAGTGTTGTTAAGAAGGTAGAAACTAGGGCCTGTAGGACCTGCCGTGTTGATAGTGTTGTTAAGAGGGTAGAAACTAGGGTCTGTAGGACCTGCCTTGTTGATAGTGCTGTTAAGAAGGTAGAAACTAGGGCCTGTAGGACCTGCCTTGTTGATAGTGTTGTTAAGAAGGTAGAGTAGCACTTTATTATGGACAGACTTCTCCCCATCTTAGCTACTGTTGTATCAATATGTTTGACCCATGACAGTTTACCATCCAGAATTACTCCAATCAGTTTAGTCACCTCAACTAGCTCAATTTCCACATTTTTTAGTACAAGATTTAATTGTGGTTTAGGGTTCAATGAATGATTTGTCTCAAATAAAATGCTTTAAGTTTTAGAAATATTCTGGACTAAGTTATTCCTGTTGTGTTGTAATTGTAAATTCCTGCTACACCAGAAGTTAATTGTCACGCCCCGCTCGTCATCGTTACGGACACCTGTCAACATCATTATGTGCATCAGCGCTTCATTGGAATCACCTGGACAACATCACTTATTGATTGCCTCCCCTATATCTGTATGTTCCTTAGTTTGATCCCCTATATCTGTATGTTCCTCAGTTTGATCCCCTATATCTGTATGTTCCTCAGTTTGATCCCTTATATCTGTATGTTCCTCAGTTTGATCCCTTAGATCTGTATGTTCCTCAGTTTGATCCCCTATATCTGTATGTTCCTCATTTTGATCCCCTATATCTGTCTATTCATCAGTTTCAGCAGTAATGTTGTTTTGTTTCCCCTGTCCAGACGCTGTCCGTGATTTGTTTTATGTCTGTTATTAATTAAATATTAATTTTCTGTACTTGCTTCTCGTCTCCCAGCGTCTGTCCTCACAGAGCCAGCCAGCCAATGTTAGCTAGTTAAACAACAATGAACAAAGCGCCAACAATGCCACAGTGCTGGGAGCTAACCAACCAGGTCCAATGCTAGCTAGCTAACATTAGGCTCTAACTAGAAAAGCAAACGGCTCTGGGAAACAAATCATGCGGGCTAAGGAGCCAGCCAAGCTAGCTAATAGTACACTTTAGCTTGAAATGAATCTACGTTCTGTCAAATTTAGAAATGTGTAATATATGAAAATTTTGCCTGCATACATCAACATGCATGATGGACGAGTCTCCGTGTCAGGAATGCCATGCCACTGTTGCCCTGTTGCCATGGTTGCCCTGTCGCCATGGTTGCCCTTAGTTTGAAGATGTAATCCAGAGACAGGTGTTTCCTCCATCTCTTCATCTTCATCATCTTCTAATTCCAGAACTTGATCCTCCAGAAAGTGGACAGCAACACGTTTGCAGCTCCACTATATATTTTAAAAAGTTTGACAGGATTACCAACACAGACCGACTCAAATAGACTCCTTCAATATGGACGTAAGTTTCCTGAAACGGGTCACATTTTTTGCTGGCATGTCATGTCTAAGTTTTCTCATTTTGCCATTGAAAAAAAATCATTAAATAGTTGGCCGTAATCAGTCGATTTTGTGATGAATGAGCCACTGATTTAATTAATGAGCTGAGTGCTCCAAAGCTTTGTTCCATCATTCTTTGTCATTTATCTTTATTTCATAGTACAGTTTCGTCTTCTTTTTTTATTCAGTTTAGTCACATGATTTCTCAATTTACAGAATGTAAAATCCTCATCCCTCTCAACCATTTCCATTTTTCAATTCCTTATCAATCGAAGGGGATTTCAGTTTTTACTGTCATTTTCAATGTGTGCTTATTTTCATTCATGTGTCAAGTGCAGCTTCTGGTTGCTCCTCGTGACAAACCACAGACCAAGAACTATTCCTTACATCAAGAACTTAAGAATCAACACAAGAATCATTCAAGCACACAAGTCCAAAATGACCCCCTATTCCCTACGCAGTGCACTACATATGAAGTCAGGGACATGTTGCATTACATAGGGAAAAGGAGGTTATTGCATAAGAAAAAGGGTGTCAATTTAGATTGTAATTTATTTGGTCAGCTTTGTACATCTTCAGCTTTCAAATGTTAATATGTTGCTGCTGAGACAGACAGACACAATCAGACAGTCAGACAGACACAATCAGACAGTCAGACAGACACATTTAGACAGTCAGACGGACATACAGACCAAGACAGACACAGACAGAACGAGACACACAGAGACAGACAGAGACAGACTGACAGAGACACACAGAGACATCGAGACAGTGAAAGACAGACAGACAGACACATTTAGACAGTCAGACAAACATACAGACCAAGACAGACACAGAAAGACCCGAGACCGAAACACACACACAGACAGACAGACAGAGACACACAGAGACATAGAGACACATTGACAGACAGACAGAGAGAGACAGACAGACAGGGACAGAAATACAATTTTCTCGAATTTGATCTTTTGTTTGTACCCTTCAGGGCAATTGAACTTATCCCAGAGACTTCTTCTCCAAGACACCGGAGAAGAGGCATTCGGATTGAACATCAGGGACTGTAACATACTCTGTTTCACAGAATCATGGCTCTCTCCGGATATACTGTCCCCATCCATACAGCCAGCTGGGTTCTCAGTACATCTCTCTCCGGATATACTGTCCCCATCCATACAGCCAGCTGGGTTCTCAGTACATCGAGTCATTTTGTTCACCCAACCTAGAATATCTCACAATCACATGTCGACCGTATTACCTCCCAAGAGAATTATCTTCGGTTATAGTCACTGCCGTGTATATTCCCCCTCAAGCCGATACCAAGACGGCCCCCAAGGAACTACACTGGACTTTATGCAAACTGGAAACCACACATCCTGAGGCCGATTTATTGTAGCTGGGGGATTTTAATGAAGAAAATTTTATGAAAACTCTACCGAAGTTCTATCAACTCTGTATTACTCGGACTACAGGAACTCTCAACCATTGTTACTCTCCCTTCCGAGATGGCTACAAGTCCCTCCCCCGCCCTCCCTTCGTGAAATCAGATCATTACTCCATTCTGCTTCTCCCTTACTTTAGGCAGAAACTCAAAAAGGGAAGTACCCGAGGTCTATTCAACACTTGTCTGACCAATCAGAATGCTTCAAGATATTTTTGATCATGCGGACTGGGATCTGTTCTGGGTAGCCTCTTGGAATAACATTGACATATATGCGGACACGGTGACTGAGTTCATCAGGAAGTGTATAGGGGATGTTGTTCCCACTGTGACTTTTAAATCTTTTAAAATAAAACCAAACCAAAAACCGTGGATAGATGGCAGCGTTTAACCACATTTAACGACTGCAAAGTGACTGGGAATATGGTTGAATACAAACCGTGTAGTTAATTCTCTCAGTCAGGCAATAAAACAGGCAAAACGTCAGGACAGAGACAAAGTGGAGTCACAATTCAACGGCTCAGACACGAGATGTATGTGGCAGAGTCTACAGGAAATCACGGATTACAAAGGGAAAACCAGCCATGTTACACCGACGTTGTCCCAGACAAGCTAAACACCTTCTTTGTCTGCTTTGAGGATAACACTGTGCCACAAAACACAGTCCGATCCCAAGGACTGTGGGCTTTCGTTCTCCGTGGCCAACGTTAGTAAGACATTTAAGCGTGTTAATAACCCTCGCAAGGCTGCTGGTACAAACGGTATCAGAGCACAGACCAGCTGGCTGGAGTGTTTACGGACATATTCAGTCTCTCCCTATCCCAGTCTGTTGTCCCCACTTGCTTCAAGATGTCCATCATTGTTCCTGTACCCAAGAAAGCATCATGAACTAAGCCCTGAACTAAGCCCTCACTTCTGTCATCATGAAGTGCTTTGAGAGGAGGGTATCACATCCACCTTACCCAACACCCTTAGACCCACTTAAATTTGCATACCACCATAATAGATTCAAAGATGATGCAATCACCATTGCCCTGTTAGAAATATGTGTATGTGACCAATAATATTTGATTTGATTTGATATTCAACTCTCTCCCTGTCAGCCAGGTATATTTCCCAGATTCTGCCTCTGCCCTGTCCCCTCCCCTGTTCCCTCCCCTGTTCCCTCCCCTGGCCCTGTTCCCTCCCCTGGCCCTGTTCCCTCCCCTGTTCCCTCCCCTGTTCCCTCCCCTGTTCCCTCCCCTGGCCCTGTTCCCTCCCCTGTTCCCTCCCCTGTTCCCTCCCCTGTTCCCTCCCCTGGCCCTGTTCCCTCCCCTGTTCCCTCCCCTGTTCCCTCCCCTGGCCCTGTTCCCTCCCTGTTCCCTCCCCTGGCCCTGTTCCCTCCCCTGTTCCCTCCCCTGTTCCCTCCTCTGGCCCTGTTCCCTCCCCTGTTCCCTCCCCTGTTCCCTCCCCTGGCCCTGTTCCCTCCCCTGTTCCCTCCCCTGGCCCTGTTCCCTCCCCTGTTCCCTCCCCTGGCCCTGTTCACTCCACTGTTCCCTCCCCTGTTCCCTCCCCTGTTCCCTCCCCTGTTCCCTCCCCTGGCGCTGTTCCCTCCCCTGGCGCTGTTCCCTCCCCTGTTCCTTCCCTTGGCCCTGTTCCTTCCCCCTGTTCCCTCCCCTGTTCCCTCCCCTGGCGCTGTTCCCTCCCCTGTTCCCTCCCCTGGCGCTGTTCCCTCCCCTGTTCCCTCCACTGGCGCTGTTCCCTCCCCTGTTCCCTCCCCTGGCGCTGTGCCCTCCCCTGGCGCTGTTCCCTCCCCTGGCCCTGTTCCTTCCCCTGTTCCCTCCCCTGTTCCCTCCCCTGTTCCCTCCCCTGGCGCTGTTCCCTCCCCTGTTCCCTCCCCTGGCGCTGTTCCCTCCCCTGTTCCCTCCCCTGTTCCCTCCCCTGGCGCTGTTCCTTCCCTGTTCCCTCCCCTGTTCCCTCCCCTGTCCCTGTTCCTTCCCCTGTTCCCTCCCCTGTCCCTGTTCCTTCCCCTGTTCCCTCCCCTGTTCCCTCCCCTGTTCCCTCCCCTGGCGCTGTTCCCTCCCCTGTTCCCTCCCCTGTTCCCTCCCCTGGCGCTGTTCCTTCCCCTGTTCCCTCCCCTGTTCCCTCCCCTGGCGCTGTTCCCTCCCTGTTCCCTCCCCTGGCGCTGTTCCCTCCCCTGTTCCCTCCCCTGGCGCTGTTCCCTCCCCTGTTCCCTCCCCTGTTCCCTCCCCTGGTGCTGTTCCCTCCCCTGTTCCCTCCCCTGTTCCCTCCCCTGGCGCTGTTCCCTCCCCTGTTCCCTCCCCTGGCGCTGTGCCCTCCCCTGTTCCCTCCCCTGGCGCTGTGCCCTCCCCTGGCGCTGTTCCCTCCCCTGGCCCTGTTCCTTCCCCTGTTCCCTCCCCTGTTCCCTCCCCTGTTCCCTCCCCTGGCGCTGTTCCCTCCCCTGTTCCCTCCCCTGGCGCTGTTCCCTCCCCTGTTCCCTCCCCTGGCGCTGTTCCTTCCCCTGTTCCCTCCCCTGTTCCCTCCCCTGTCCCTGTTCCTTCCCCTGTTCCCTCCCCTGTCCCTGTTCCTTCCCCTGTTCCCTCCCCTGTTCCCTCCCCTGTTCCCTCCCCTGGCGCTGTTCCCTCCCCTGTTCCCTCCCCTGGCGCTGTTCCTTCCCCTGTTCACTCCCCTGTTCCCTCCCCTGGCGCTGTTCCCTCCCCTGTTCCCTCCCCTGGCGCTGTTCCCTCCCCTGTTCCCCTCCCCTGTTCCCTCCCCTGGCGCTGTTCCCTCCCCTGGCCCTGTTCCTTCCCCCTGTTCCCTCCCCTGTTCCCTCCCCTGGCGCTGTTCCCTCCCCTGTTCCCTCCCCTGGCGCTGTTCCCATCCCCTGTTCCCTCCCCTGGCCCTGTTCCCTCCCCTGTTCCCTCCCCTGGCGCTGTTCCCTCCCCTGGCCCTGTTCCTTCCCCCTGTTCCCTCCCCTGTTCCCTCCCCTGTTCCCTCCCCTGTTCCCTCCCCTGGCGCTGTTCCCTCCCCTGTTCCCTCCCCTGGCCCTGTTCCTTCCCCCCTGTTCCCTCCCTGTTCCCTCCCCTGTTCCCTCCCCTGTTCCCTCCCCTGGCCCTGTTCCTTCCCCCTGTTCCCCCCCTGTTCCCTCCCCTGGCCCTGTTCCTTCCCCCTGTTCCCTCCCCTGTTCCCTCCCCTGGCGCTGTTCCTCCCCTGGCGCTGTTCCCTCCCCTGTTCCCTCCCCTGGCCCTCTTCCCTCCCCTGTTCCCTCCCCTGGCGCTGTTCCCTCCCCTGTTCCCTCCCCTGGCCCTGTTCCTTCCCCCTGTTCCCTCCCCTGTTCCCTCCCCTGTTCCCTCCCCTTTCCCTGTTTGATCCTCTTGCCCTGCATTCAAGGATCAGGATCACCTTTAACCTCCAAGTACATTTCCCTTCGTCCTGGTGAAATGATGCTACCCTGTATGTCTGACTCAGACTTGTACCGGGGAACTGTCTGATAGCCTTGCCCTGTATGTCTGACTCAGACTTGTACTGGGGAACTGTCTGATAGCCTTGCTGTGTATGTCTGACTGAGACTTGTACCTGGGGAACTGTCTGATAGCCTTGCCCTGTATGTCTGACTCAGACTTGTACCTGGGGAACTGTCTGATAGCCTTGCTGTGTATGTCTGACTGAGACTTGTACCTGGGGAACTGTCTGATAGCCTTGCTGTGTATGTCTGACTCAGACTTGTACCTGGGGAACTGTCTGATAGCCTTGCCCTGTATGTCTGACTGAGACTTTTACCTGGGGAACTGTCTGATAGCCTTGCTGTGTATGTCTGACTCAGACTTGTACCTGGGGAACTGTCTGATAGCCTTGCTGTGTATGTCTGACTCAGACTTGTACCTGGGGAACTGTCTGATAGCCTTGCTGTGTATGTCTGACTCAGACTTGTACCTGGGGAACTGTCTGATAGCCTTGCTGTGTATGTCTGACTCAGACTTGTACCTGGGGAACTGTCTGATAGCCTTGCTGTGTATGTCTGACTGAGACTTGTACCTGGGGAACTGTCTGATAGCCTTGCTGTGTATGTCTGACTCAGACTTGTACCGGGGAACTGTCTGATAGCCTTGCTGTGTATGTCTGACTGAGACTTGTACCTGGGGAACTGTCTGATAGCCTTGCTGTGTATGTCTGACTCAGACTTGTACCTGGGGAACTGTCTGATAGCCTTGCCCTGTATGTCTGACTCAGACTTGTACCTGGGGAACTGTCTGATAGCCTTGCTGTGTATGTCTGACTCAGACTTGTACCGGGGAACTGTCTGATAGCCTTGCTGTGTATGTCTGACTCAGACTTGTACCTGGGGAACTGTCTGATAGCCTTGCTGTGTATGTCTGACTCAGACTTGTACCTGGGGAACTGTCTGATAGCCTTGCTGTGTATGTCTGACTCAGACTTGTACCTGGGGAACTGTCTGATAGCCTTGCTGTGTATGTCTGACTCAGACTTGTACCTGGGGAACTGTCTGATAGCCTTGCTGTGTATGTCTGACTCAGACTTGTACCTGGGGAACTGTCTGATAGCCTTGCTGTGTATGTCTGACTCAGACTTGTACCTGGGGAACTGTCTGATAGCCTTGCTGTGTATGTCTGACTCAGACTTGTACCTGGGGAACTGTCTGATAGCCTTGCTGTGTATGTCTGACTCAGACTTGTACCCGGGGAACTGTCTGATAGCCTTGCTGTGTATGTCTGACTCAGACTTGTACCTGGGGAACTGTCTGATAGCCTTGCTGTGTATGTCTGACTGAGACTTGTACCTGGGGAACTGTCTGATAGCCTTGCTGTGTATGTCTGACTGAGACTTGTACCTGGGGAACTGTCTGATAGCCTTGCTGTGTATGTCTGACTCAGACTTGTACCTGGGGAACTGTCTGATAGCCTTGCTGTGTATGTCTGACTCAGACTTGTACCTGGGGAACTGTCTGATAGCCTTGCTGTGTATGTCTGACTCAGACTTGTACCTGGGGAACTGTCTGATAGCCTTGCTGTGTATGTCTGACTCAGACTTGTACCTGGGGAACTGTCTGATAGCCTTGCCCTGTATGTCTGACTCAGACTTGTACCTGGGGAACTGTCTGATAGCCTTGCTGTGTATGTCTGACTCAGACTTGTACCTGGGGAACTGTCTGATAGCCTTGCTGTGTATGTCTGACTCAGACTTGTACCTGGGGAACTGTCTGATAGCCTTGCCCTGTATGTCTGACTCAGACTTGTACCTGGGGAACTGTCTGATAGCCTTGCTGTGTATGTCTGACTCAGACTTGTACCTGGGGAACTGTCTGATAGCCTTGCTGTGTATGTCTGACTCAGACACAATCCATTGATTTGTTTTGTCGCTCTAACATAATCAATCATATAAACAAACTGACATAGCAGATTTAGAACGGACACTTCTAGCTTAAATTCAGAACCAATGTAGTGAATATTCCCTATTTAGTGCACTACTTTTGACCAGGACCCCTATGGGCAAGCCCTGTATAGGGAATAGGTAATAGGGTACCTTTTGACCCAATTCTATCTAAATAGGGAAGTTAAATCTTTACCCAGCCAAGAAAGGAGATATTGATCCCACAGCGAGGCAAGAATCTTCTATACTGTTTCGGTGATTTAGTCAATCGTTTGGAAGTGCTGGATAACTTTGGTGTTCATTATGGCACCTTCACTGTGTTGACCAATAAGCTCCACATAAATACATGAGAGAGAGAGAGGCAGAAAGAGAGAGAGAGAGAGAGAGAAAGAGAGGCAGGGAGAGAGAGGCAGAGAGAGAGAGAGAGAGGCAGAGAGGGAGAGGCAGAGAGAGAGAGGCAGAGAGAGAGAGAGAGAGGCAGGGAGAGAGAGGCAGAGAGAGAGAGAGAGAGAGAGAGAGAGAGGCAGGGAGAGAGAGGCAGAGAGAGAGAGAGAGAGAGAGGCAGAGAGAGAGAGAGAGGCAGAGAGAGAGAGAGAGGCAGAGAGAGAGAGGCAGGGAGAGAGAGGCAGAGAGAGAGAGAGAGAGAGAGAGGCAGAAAGAGAGAGAGAGAGAGAGAGGCAGGAGGAGAGGAGAGAGAGAGACAGAGAGAGAGGCAGAGAGAGAGAGAGAGAGAGAGAGAGAGGCAGAGAGAGAGAGAGAGGCAGAGAGAGAGAAAGAGAGAGAGAGGCAGAGAGAGAGGCAGAGAGAGAGAGAAGAGAGAGAGAGCAGAGAGAGAGAGAGCCAGAGAGAGAGAAAGAGCGAGAGAGAGGCAGAGAGAGAGAGGCAGAGAGAGAAAGAGAGAGAGCAGAGAGAGAGAGAGAGCAGAGAGAGAGGCCAGAGAGAGAGAGGCAGAGAGAGGAGAGAGAGAGGCAGAAAGAGAGAGAGAGGAGAGAGAGAGAGGAGAGAGAGGCAGGAGATGAGAGGCAGAGAGAGAGGAGAGTGAGAGAGAGAGAGAGGCAGAGAGAGAGAGAGAGGGGAGAGAGAGAGAGGCAGAAGAGAGAGAGAGGCAGAGAGAGAGAGAGGCAGAGAGAGAGAGGCAGAGAGAGAGAGGCAGAGAGAGAGAGCAGAGAGAGAGAGAGAGAGAGAGAGGCAGGAGAGAGAGAGAGAGAGAGAGAGGAGAGAGAGAGAGAGAGAGAGAGAGAGAGGAGAGAAGAGAGAGAGAGAGGCAGAGAGAGAGAGGCAGAGAGAGAGAGAGGCAGAGAGAGAGAAAGAGAGGTCAATACTTATCTAGACGGTTACATCATCAGTATGTATTTATGGTCATAGAGAAACACTCCGTCTTGTGTGATGTCACATCGGAAACAATTCACAATCTTCCTTCCAAAGAATACTGAATATATTATACTAAAATAAAGATTTTTGAGGGGCTTATTTGAGCTGTTCTTGCTATAATATGGACTTGGTCTTTGACAATTAGGGCTATCTTCTGTATACCAACCCCTACCTTGTCACAACACAAATGATTGGCTCAAACTCATTAAGAGGGAATGAAAATCCACAAATGGACTTTTAACGAGGCACAACTGTTTTAATTTAAATGAATTCCAGGTGACTACTTCATTAAGTTGGTTGAGAGAATGCCAAGAGTGTGCAAAGCTGTCATCAAGGCAAAGGGTGGCTACTTTGAAGAATCTCAAATATAAAATACATATTTTGATTATTCTCCTGTGAAGGAAAAATAATCTATCTCTCTGGCTTTATCCCAAATGGCATAATATGGGCTCTGGTCAAAAGTAGTGCACTATATAGGGAACAGGGTGGGATTTGGGAAACAGACTTTTTACCATTTTTGAATCGGTCGTAACCTCGGATAGACACACAGGGGTTCGTTATGTATCCCCAAAGTAAAGGAAGCTGAGGAGTTGTGATAGGAAGGATTTCACACCTGAGCACCTGTCAACAGTCATAATGTCATAACCTAGTCAGCCCTGTTAGACAGTCCAGATATAGTCACTGTCTGTTTACTGATAATAAAGACACCTGGGATACACACACACACACACACACACACACACACACACACACACACACACACACACACACACACACACACACACACACACACACACACACACACACATACAAACACACACACCACACACACAGGCCGCAGTGTATAGGGCAATTTAAAGTCCTATTCTGGACTCGAGACGCCGGGTGAGGGGCCTACAGTACCTCGTGGACTGGGAGAGGTACGGTCCAGAGGAGAGGTGCTGGGTACCGGTGGGGGACATTTTGGACCCTTCACTTCTGAGGGACTTCCACCGCCTCCACCCGGATCGCCCAGTGCCTCGCCCCCTGGGTCGCCCTCGAGGTCGGTGGCGGCGCGCTGCCGGGCGTAACTCCTACCCACCACGCCTAGTAACCCCTCTGCTCTCTGCGCTGACTCCTATCCACCACACCACGCCTAGTAACCCCTCTGCTCTCTGCGCCTGACTCCTACCCACCACGCCTAGTAACCCCTCTGCTCTCTGCGCCTGACTCCTACCCACCACACCCACCACGCCTAGTAACCCCTCTGCTCTCTGCGCCTGACTGCTACCCACCACGCCTAGTAACCCCTCTGCTCTCTGCGCCTGACTCCTACCCACCACGCCTAGTAACCCCTCTGCTCTCTGCACCTGACTCCTACCCACCACACCCACCACGCCTAGTAACCCCTCTGCTCTCTGCGCCTGACTGCTACCCACCACGCCTAGTAACCCCTCTGCTCTCTGCGCCTGACTCCTACCCACCACGCCTAGTAACCCCTCTGCTCTCTGCGCCTGACTCCTACCCACCACGCCTAGTAACCCCTCTGCTCTCTGCACCTGACTCCTACCCACCACGCCTAGTAACCCCTCTGCTCTCTGCGCCTGACTCCTACCCACCACGCCTAGTAACCCCTCTGCTCTCTGCGCCTGACTCCTACCCACCACGCCTAGTAACCCCTCTGCTCTCTGCGCCTGACTCCTACCCCACCACGCCTAGTAACCCCTCTGCTCTCTGCGCCTGACTCCTACCCACCACGCCTAGTAACCCCTCTGCTCTCTGCGCCTGACTCCTACCCACCACACCTAGTAACCCCTCTGCTCTCTGCGCCTGACTCCTACCCACCACGCCTAGTAACCCCTCTGCTCTCTGCGCCTGACTCCTACCCACCACGCCTAGTAACCCCTCTGCTCTCTGCGCCTGACTCCTACCCACCACGCCTAGTAACCCCTCTGCTCTCTGCACCTGACTCCTACCCACCACGCCTAGTAACCCCTCTGCTCTCTGCGCCTGACTCCTACCCACCACGCCTAGTAACCCCTCTGCTCTCTGCGCCTGACTCCTACCCACCACGCCTAGTAACCCCTCTGCTCTCTGCGCCTGACTCCTACCCACCACGCCTAGTAACCCCTCTGCTCTCTAGTAACCCCTCTGCTCTCTGCGCCTGACTCCTACCCACCACGCCTAGTAACCCCTCTGCTCTCTAGTAACCCCTCTGCTCTCTGCGCCTGACTCCTACCCACCACGCCTAGTAACCTGTGACAGTAGTTGTTCGTACGATTAAATATTGTAGTACTAAATATGTGACATATGTTTCATTATGCTACTACACGTAAATACATCACTGTAAAAGGACTAGTAGAGAGAATACTACAGACACAGTGGAATCATTGAACAAAATATGACATTTATTGATGAAATACAATAAAATCACAACATTCAGAAGGTTTCTTTGAATCACAGCAAAAATAATTAGCTACAAAACAACTGCAGTGTTCCTCACCTGGCTTACTGTAAAACATCACTGCAGTGTTCCTCACCTGGCTTACTGTAAAACATCACTGCAGTGTTCCTCACCTGGCTTACTGTAAAACATCACTGCAGTGTTCCTCACCTGGTTTACTGTAAAGCATCACTGCAGTGTTCCTCACCTGGCTTACTGTAAAACATCACTGCAGTGTTCCTCACCTGGCTTACTGTAAAACATAACTGCAGTGTTCCTCACCTGGCTTACTGTAAAATATCATTGCAGTGTTCCTCACCTGGCTTACTGTAAAACATCACTGCAGTGTTCCTCACCTGGCTTACTGTAAAACATCACTGCAGTGTTCCTCACCTGGCTTACTGTAAAACATCACTGCAGTGTTCCTCACCTGGCTTACTGCAAAAACATCACTGCAGTGTTCCTCACCTGGTTTACTGTAAAACATCACTGCAGTGTTCCTCACCTGGCTTACTGTAAAATATCACTGCAGTGTTCCTCACCTGGCTTACTGTAAAACATCACTGCAGTGTTCCTCACCTGGCTTACTATAAAACATCACTGCAGTGTTCCTCACCTGGCTTACTGTAAAACATCACTACAGTGTTCCTCACCTGGCTTACTGTAAAGCATCACTGTAGTGTTCCTCACCTGGCTTACTGTAAAACATCACTGCAGTGTTCCTCACCTGGCTTACTGTAAAACATCACTGCAGTGTTCCTCACCTGGCTTACTGTAAAACATCACTGCAGTGTTCCTCACCTGGCTTACTGTAAAACATCACTGCAGTGTTCCTCACCTGGCTTACTGTAAAACATCACTGCAGTGTTCCTAACCTGGCTTACTGTAAAACATCACTGCAGTGTTCCTAACCTGGCTTACTGTAAAACATCACTGCAGTGTTCCTAACCTGGCTTACTGTAAAACATCACTGCAGTGTTCCTAACCTGGCTTACTGTAAAACATCACTGCAGTGTTCCTAACCTGGCTTACTGTAAAACATCACTGCAGTGTTCCTAACCTGGCTTACTGTAAAACATCACTGCAGTGTTCCTCACCTGACTTACTGTAAAACATCACTGCAGTGTTCCTCACCTGACTTACTGTAAAAAGCAAAACAAAGGGTTGATTACTGTACTTCTGTATCTCCATCAACCCCGTCTTGTGGATTTTGCCACAGGTTCTCTTCCACATCACAATGGATGTTTTCATTAGCTAAACATCTTGGGAAGAATCTTCGGGCGAATCCAGACCTGACATTGGTCTGCCGGGATGTCATTGCATGCGTCATCCATGGCCTGGAGAAGGGTGGCTTGTTCGTGAGGGCGCCTATCATATACCTTCCACCTCCATGTGGAGAAAGATTACTCAATCGGGTTAAGGAAAGGAGAGTAAGTACAGGGTGGTAAATTGTGGATGGGCCTGAAATCATGCTTGCACCATTTGAGCATGGTGGAACCTGACATTATCCCACACAATGACATAGGTCACGCCATCAGCTCTACAGACCTGATTTAGCTCATCAAGGTTACATTCGAATAGCGAATCATGTGGCTGCCTGCAACTCAATATATAGAGTATATAGAGTAGAGAGCTTAAGATGTTGTTCGACCTAACATTAGAATGGGCAAAATGCATAATCTAAGATACTTTGACAGTGGTATGATTGTTGATGCCACACATGGTGATTCCAGCATCTCAGAAACAGCTGCCTTCCTGGGATTTTTACGCAGTACAGTCTCTAGAGTTTACAGAGAATGGTGAGTTAAACAAAACACATTCAGTGAGCGGCAGTTCTGTGGGCAAAAACACCTTGTTAATGAGAGAGGTCAAGAGGAGACTACAGACTCATTCAAGATATCAGAAAGGCCACAAAACGCTCAAATAACAGCTGTTTAAAACAGTGGTGTGCAGTTGGGCATCTCTTAACGTACAACACCGTGAATAATTCAGGCTGTTGTGGAGGCAGAAGAGGGTTCTACCCAATGCTAGATAGGTGTACCTAATAAAGTGGCCGGTGAGTGTACAGTCAATGTCAAATCTGAAAACATGGTCTGGAAAAGTGGTAGATGGGACCATAGAAACAGTGTCTGATAAAGAATGATGATGAAGCATTACATCCATAGATAATGTCGTCCAATTGGCTGATGTTCCCCGGTAACTGGTGGCAACGGATCTCGTTATTTAAACATGGAATATTGTTTGTCAGTTTCCGTAAAACTATACATTATTGAGAGTAACGCAACAGTTACTTATCACGTTGAGCACGTTGTATCAATTGATAGTTAGATCACTGTAATGAAAAGAATAGACAGTCATTTCAGATGTAATGTGCGAATTGCATTTTGAAATGGTAGTACTTTGATGTTAATAAGTTGTGTCATTTTGAACAGGTGATTTTAGTTCCATGAACAAATGATCTTAGCCTTATATGTATTGTATCCAAGCAACTGGAAAACGTGCCAGAGTTTAGAAACATTTGCATTTTGATCATAGGTTGTGAGTTTTGTGTCTAGAGTTTTGAAAAATGACATCAAGGTTCCGAAATTAGTGCCAAAGTGATTGTAAAAAACTGTAAGAAAGTCGAAATCAAAATTGTCAACGAGACAACAGTAACCACAGTAACCAAGTGTCCAAATAACCATGCATTGAACAATAACAATAAGCATACAGTAGAGGACATGTGCAGGTTGATTGGTCTGTCAGACACTGTCCCTCATCTTATGGCAGGCAGCAATGTAGTGCGCTGCCAACCCACAGCTCTCTGCGTCCTCCCCCAACAGGACGGGTAGCCTCTCTCTCTCTTTGTCTATAACTGTCTAGTCCCAGCTGGACTCTCTCTCCCTCTCTCTCTCTCTCTC
>NC_034188.2:3023212-3045139 GCF_002021735.2 Oncorhynchus kisutch
TCTCTCTCTCTCTCTCTTTCTCTCTCCCTCCCTCTTTGTCTATAACTGTCTAGTCCAGCTGGGACTCTCTCTCCCTCTCTCTCTCTCTCTGTCTCTCTCCCTCAGCTGGGACGCGGTGTGTCTGAGGTGTCTAGTCCCAGCTGGGACGCGGTGTGTCTGGGGTGGTCTAGTCCCAGCTGGGATGTGGTGTGTCTGGGGTGTCTAGTCCCAGCTGGGATGCGGTGTGTCTAGTCCCAGCTGGGATGCGGGTGTGTCTAGTCCCAGCTGGGATGTGGTGTGTCTGGGGTGTCTAGTCCCAGCTGGGACGCGGTGTGTCTGGGGTGTCTAGTCCCAGCTGGGATGCGGTGTGTCTGGGGTGTCTAGTCCCAGCTGGGATGCGGTTGTCTGGGGTGTCTAGTCCCAGCTGGGATGCGGTGTGTCTGGGGTGTCTAGTCCCAGCTGGGACACGGGGTGGTCTGGGGTGTCTAGTCCCAGCTGGGATGCGGTATGTCTGGGGTGTCTAGTCCCAGCTGGGACGCGTATGTTCTGGGGTGTCTTGAACGGTGACATGCTGCTTCTGACAGGTTCCTCTGCTCTGAGAACATTTAGGACGATGGAAACGCTGAGTTGAGATGGATGGGAGCTCATCATGACCTGTCCCTGCGAGCCATCAGCCCTGGTGTGTGTTTATGTGTGTGTTTATGTGTGTGTTTATGTGTGTGTTTATTGTGTGTGTTTATGTGTGTGTGTTATGTGTGTGTGTTATGTGTGTGTTATGTGTGTTTATGTGTGGTGTGTCGCTCTCTCTGTAAGTGTGTGTGTGTTCATGCGTCTGTGTTTGTGTGCCCGCAGAATTTAAACCAAATGTGGCCCATAAATCTAACCTGCTGCTTACGGCTACCTACCTAACTAATGGAAACTAATAGATAG
This sequence comes from Oncorhynchus kisutch, assembly GCF_002021735.2. Classification (NCBI taxonomy): domain Eukaryota; kingdom Metazoa; phylum Chordata; class Actinopteri; order Salmoniformes; family Salmonidae; genus Oncorhynchus; species Oncorhynchus kisutch. The sequence continues at coordinate 3,024,122 of NC_034188.2, forward strand.
CTTCAGAATAGAGCCATCCATTTCTCCTCTCTGTTCTGTTCAATCCATTCTCCTCTCTGTTCTGTTCAATCCATTATCCTCTCTGTTCTGTTCAATCCATTCTCCTCTCTGTTCTGTTCAATCCATTATCCTCTCTGTTCTGTTCAATCCATTCTCCTCTCTGTTCTGTTCAATCCATTATCCTCTCTGTTCTGTTCAATCCATTCTCCTCTCTGTTCAATCCATTATCCTCTCTGTTCTGTTAATCCATTCTCCTCTCTGTTCTGTTCAATCCATTCTCCTCTCTGTTCTGTTCAATCCATTCTCCTCTCTGTTCTGTTCAATCCATTCTCCTCTCTGTTCTGTTCAATCCATTCTCCTCTCTGTTCTGTTCAATCCAGTCTCCTCTCTGTCAATCCATTCTCCTCTCTGTTCAACCCATTCTCCTCTCTGTTCAATCCATTCTCCTCTCTGTTCTGTTCAATCCATTATCCTCCCTGTTCTGTTCATTCTCCTCCCTGTTCTGTTCATTCTCCTCCCTGTTCTGTTCATTCTCCTCTCTGTCTGTTGATTCTCCTCCCTGTTCTGTCCATTCTCCTCCCTGTTCTGTTCTGTTCATTCTCCTCCCTGTTCTGTTCATTCTCCTCCCTGTTCTGTTCATTGTCCTCCCTGTTCTGTTCTGTTCATTCTCCTCCCTGTTATGTTCATTCTCCTCCCTGTTCTGTTCTGTCCATTCTGCTCTCTGTTCTGTTCATTCTCCTCCCTGTTCTGTTCATTCTCCTCCCTGCTCTGTTCATTCTCCTCCCTGTTCTGTTCTGTTCATTCTCCTCCCTGTTCTGTTCTGTTCATTCTCCTCCCTGTTCTGTTCATTCTCCTCCCTGTTCTGTTCATTCTCCTCCTGTTCTGTCTGTTCATTCTCCTCCCTGTTCTGTTCTGTTCATTCTCCTCCCTGTTCTGTTCATTCTCCTCCCTGTCTGTTCATTGTCCTCCCTGTTCTGTTCTGTTCATTCTCCTCCCTGTTCTGTTCATTCTCCTCCCTGTTCTGTTCTGTTCATTCTCCTCCCTGTTCTGTTCTGTCCATTCTCCTCTCTGTTCTGTTCATTCTCCTCCCTGTTCTGTTCATTCTCCTCCCTGCTCTGTTCATTCTCCTCCCTGTTTCTGTACATTCTCCTCCCTGTTCTGTCATGTCTCCTCCTGTTCTGTCCATTCTCCTCCCTGTTCTGTTCATTCTCCTCTCTGTTCTGTTCTTCTCCTCCCTGTTCTGTACAATCAATTCTCCTCTCTGTTCCGTCCATTCTCCTCCCTGTTCTGTCCATTCTCCTCCCTGTTCTGTTCTGTTCATACTCCTCCCTGTTCTGTTCATTCTCCTCTCTGTTCTGTTCATTCTCCTCCCCGTTCTGTTCATTCTCCTCTCTGTTCTGTTCATTCTCCTCCCTGTTTTGTTCATTCTCCTCCCTGTTCTGTCCATTCTCCCCCCTGTTCTGTTCTGTTCATTCTCCTCCCTGTTCTGTTCATTCTCCTCCCTGTTCTGTTCATTCTCCTCCCTGTTCTGTTCATTCTCCTCCCTGTTCTGTTCATTCTCCTCCCTGTTCTGTTCTGTTCATTCTCCTCCCTGTTCTGTTCATTCTCCTCCCTGTTCTGTTCATTCTCCTCCCTGTACTGTTCATTCTCCTCCCTATTCTGTTCTGTTCATTCTCCTCCCTGTTCTGTTCATTCTCCTCCCTGTTCTGTTCAATTCTCCTCCCTATTCTGTTCTGTTCATTATCCTCCCTGTTCTGTTCTGTTCATTATCCTCTCTGTTCTGTTCTGTTCATTCTCCTCCCTGTTCTGTTCTGTTCTGTTCTGTTCATTCTCCTCTCTGTTCTGTGCTGTCATTCTCCTCCCTGTTCTGTTCTGTTCATTCTCCTCCTTGTTCTGTTCATTCTCCTCCCTGTTCTGTTCTGTTCATTCTCCTCCCTGTTCTGTTCATTCTCCTCTCTGTTCTCTTCATTCTCCTGCCTGTTCGTTTCATTCTCCTCCCTGTTCTGTTCATTCTCCTCCCTGTTCTGTTCATACTCCTCCCTGTTCTGTTCTGTTCATTCTCCTCCCTGTTCTGTTCATTCTCCTCCCTGTTCTGTTCATTCTCCTCCCTGTTCTGTTCTGTTCATTCTCCTCCCTGTTCTGTTCATTCTCCTCCCTGTTCTGTTCATTGTCCTCCCTGTTCTGTTCTGTTCATTCTCCTCCCTGTTATGTTCATTCTCCTCCCTGTTCTGTTCTGTCCATTCTGCTCTCTGTTCTGTTCATTCTCCTCCCTGTTCTGTTCATTCTCCTCCCTGCTCTGTTCATTCTCCTCCCTGTTCTGTTCTGTTCATTCTCCTCCCTGTTCTGTTCATTCTCCTCCCTGTTCTGTTCATTCTCCTCCCTGTTCTGTTCTGTTCATTCTCCTCCCTGTTCTGTTCTGTTCATTCTCCTCCCTGTTCTGTTCATTCTCCTCCCTGTTCTGTTTCCATTGTCTCCCTGTTTCTGTTCTGTTCATTCTCCTCCCTGTTCTGTTCATTCTCCTCCCTGTTCTGTCTGTTCATTCTCCTCCCTGTTCTGTTCTGTCCATTCTCCTCTCTGTTCTGTTCATTCTCCTCCCTGTTCTGTTCATTCTCCTCCCTGCTCTGTTCATTCTCCTCCCTGTTCTGTACATTCTCCTCCCTGTTCTGTTCATTCTCCTCCCTGTTCCTGTCCATTCTCCTCCCTGTTCTGTTCATTCTCCTCTCTGTTCTGTTCATTCTCCTCCCTGTTCTGTACAATCAATTCTCTCTCTCTTCCTCATTCTCCTCCCTGTTCTGTCCATTCTCCTCCCTGTTCTGTTCTGTTCATACTCCTCCTGTTCTGTTCATCTCCTCCTGTTCTGTTCTGTTCATTCTCCTCCCTGTTCTGTTCTGTTCATTCTCCTCCCCGTTCTGTTCATTCTCCTCTCTGTTCTGTTCATTCTCCTCCCTGTTCTGTTCATTCTCCTCCCTGTTCTGTCCATTCTCCTCCCTGTTCTGTTCTGTTCATTCTCCTCCCTGTTCTGTTCATTCTCCTCCCTGTTCTGTTCATTCTCCTCCTGTTCTGTTCTGTTCATTCTCCTCCCTGTTCTGTTCATTCTCCTCCTGTTCTGTTCTGTTCATTCTCCTCCCTGTTCTGTTCATTCTCCTCCCTGTTCTGTTCTGTTCTGTTCATTCTCCTCCCTGTTCTGTTCATTCTCCTCCCTGTTCTGTTCATTCTCCTCCCTGTACTGTTCATTCTCCTCCCTATTCTGTTCTGTTCATTCTCCTCCCTGTTCTGTTCATTCTCCTCCCTGTTCTGTTCATTCTCCTCCCTGTTCTGTTCAATTCTCCTCCCTATTCTGTTCTGTTCATTATCCTCCCTGTTCTGTTCTGTTCATTATCCTCTCTGTTCTGTTCTGTTCATTCTCCTCCCTGTTCTGTTCTGTTCTGTTCTGTTCATTCTCCTCTCTGTTCTGTGCTGTTCATTCTCCTCCCTGTTCTGTTCTGTTCATTCTCCTCCTTGTTCTGTTCATTCTCCTCCCTGTTCTGTTCTGTTCATTCTCCTCCCTGTTCTGTTCATTCTCCTCTCTGTTCTCTTCATTCTCCTGCCTGTTCGTTTCATTCTCCTCCCTGTTCTGTTCATTCTCCTCCCTGTTCTGTTCATACTCCTCCCTTTTCTGTTCTGTTCATTCTCCTCCCTGTTCTGTTCATTCTCCTCCCTGTTCTGTTCATTCTCCTCCCTGTTCTGTTCACTCTCCTCCCTGTTCTGTTCATTCTCCTCCCTGTTCTGTTCTGTTCATTCTCCTCCCTGTTCTGTTCTGTTCATTCTCCTCCCTGTTCTGTTCATTCTCCTCCCTGTTCTGTTCATTCTCCTGCCTGTTCTGTTCATTCTCCTCTCTGTACTGTTCATTCTCCTCCCTGTTCTGTTCATTCTCCTCCCTGTTCTGTCCATTCTCCTCCCTGTTCTGTTCATTCTCCTCCCTGTTCTGTCCATTCTCCTCCCTGTTCTGTTCATTCTCCTCTCTGTTCTGTCCATTCTCCTCCCTGTTCTGTTCATTCTCCTCCCTGTTCTGTTCTGTTCATTATCCTCCCTGTTCTGTTCATTCTTCTCCCTGTTCTGTTCATTCTCCTCCCTGTTCTGTTCTGTTCATTCTCCTCCCTGTTCTGTTCTGTTCATACTCCTCCCTGTTCTGTTCATTCTCCTCTCTGTTCTGTTCATTCTCCTCCCCGTTCTGTTCATTCTCCTCTCTGTTCTGTTCATTCTCCTCCCTGTTCTGTTCATTCTCCTCCTGTTCTGTCCATTCTCCTCCCTGTTCTGTTCTGTTCATTCTCCTCCTGTTCTGTTCATTCTCCTCCCTGTTCTGTTCATTCTCCTCCCTGTTCTGTTCTGTTCATTCTCCTCCCTGTTCTGTTCATTCTCCTCCCTGTTCTGTTCTGTTCTGTTCATTCTCCTCCCTGTTCTGTTCATTCTCCTCCCTGTTCTGTTCATTCTCCTCCCTGTTCTGTTCATTCTCCTCCCTATTCTGTTCTGTTCATTCTCCTCCCTGTTCTGTTCATTCTCCTCCCTGTTCTGTTCATTCTCCTCCCTGTTCTGTTCAATTCTCCTCCCTATTCTGTTCTGTTCATTATCCTCCCTGTTCTGTTCTGTTCATTCTCCTCTCTGTTCTGTTCTGTTCATTCTCCTCCCTGTTCTGTTCTGTTCTGTTCTGTTCATTCTCCTCTCTGTTCTGTGCTGTTCATTCTCCTCCCTGTTCTGTTCTGTTCATTCTCCTCCTTGTTCTGTTCATTCTCCTCCCTGTTCTGTTCTGTTCATTATCCTCCCTGTTCTGTTCATTCTCCTCTCTGTTCTGTTCATTCTCCTGCCTGTTCGTTTCATTCTCCTCCCTGTTCTGTTCATTCTCCTCCCTGTTCTGTTCATTCTCCTCCCTGTTCTGTTCTGTTCTGTTCATTCTCCTCCCTGTTCTGTTCATTCTCCTTCCTGTTCTGTTCATTCTCCTCCCTGTTCTGTTCATTCTCCTCCCTGTTCTGTTCTGTTCATTCTCCTCCCTGTTCTGTTCTGTTCATTCTCCTCCCTGTTCTGTTCATTCTCCTCCCTGTTCTGTTCATTCTCCTGCCTGTTCTGTTCATTCTCCTCTCTGTTCTGTTCATTCTCCTCCCTGTTCTGTTCATTCTCTCCCTGTTCTGTTCATTCTCCTCCCTGTTCTGTTCATTCTCCTCCCTGTTCTGTCATTCTCCTCCCTGTTCTGTTCATTCTCCTCTCTGTTCTGTCCATTCTCCTCCCTGTTCTGTTCATTCTCCTCCCTGTTCTGTTCTGTTCATTCTCCTCCCTGTTCTGTTCATTCTTCTCCCTGTTCTGTTCATTCTCCTCCCTGTTCTGTTCTGTTCATTCTCCTCCCTGTTCTGTTCATTCTCCTCCCTGTTCTGTTCTGTTCATTTTCCTCCCTGTTCTGTTCATTCTCCTCCCTGTTCTGTTCATTGTCCTCCCTGTTCTGTTCTGTTCATTCTCCTCCCTGTTCTGTTCATTCTCCTCCCTGTTCTGTTCTGTTCATTCTCCTCCCTGTTCTGTTCTGTCCATTCTCCTCTCTGTTCTGTTCATTCTCCTCCCTGTTCTGTTCATTCTCCTCCCTGCTCTGTTCATTCTCCTCCCTGTTCTGTACATTCTCCTCCCTGTTCTGTTCTTTCTCCTCCCTGTTCTGTCCATTCTCCTCCCTGTTCTGTTCATTCTCCTCTCTGTTCTGTTCATTCTCCTCCCTGTTCTGTACAATCAATTCTCCTCTCTGTTCCGTCCATTCTCCTCCCTGTTCTGTCCATTCTCCTCCCTGTTCTGTTCTGTTCATACTCCTCCCTGTTCTGTTCATTCTCCTCTCTGTTCTGTTCATTCTCCTCCCTGTTCTGTTCATTCTCCTCTGTTCTGTTCATTCTCCTCCCTGTTCTGTTCATTCTCCTCCTGTTCTGTTCATTCTCCTCCCTGTTCTGTTCTGTTCATTCTCCTCCCTGTTCTGTTCATTCTCCTCCCTGTTCTGTTCATTCTCCTCCCTGTTCTGTTCTGTTCATTCTCCTCCCTGTTCTGTTCATTCTCCTCCTGTTCTGTTCTGTTCTGTTCATTCTCCTCCCTGTTCTGTTCATTCTCCTCCCTGTTCTGTTCATTCTCCTCCCTGTACTGTTCATTCTCCTCCCTATTCTGTTCTGTTCATTCTCCTCCCTGTTCTGTTCATTCTCCTCCCTGTTCTGTTCATTCTCCTCCCTGTTCTGTTCAATTCTCCTCCCTATTCTGTTCTGTTCATTATCCTCCCTGTTCTGTTCTGTTCATTATCCTCTCTGTTCTGTTCTGTTCATTCTCCTCCCTGTTCTGTTCTGTTCTGTTCTCTTCATTCTCCTCTCTGTTCTGTTCTGTTCATTCTCCTCCCTGTTCTGTTCTGTTCATTCTCCTCCTTGTTCTGTTCATTCTCCTCCCTGTTCTGTTCTGTTCATTCTCCTCCCTGTTCTGTTCATTCTCCTCTCTGTTCTCTTCATTCTCCTGCCTGTTCGTTTCATTCTCCTCCCTGTTCTGTTCATTCTCCTCCCTGTTCTGTTCATACTCCTCCCTGTTCTGTTCTGTTCATTCTCCTCCCTGTTCTGTTCATTCTCCTCCCTGTTCTGTTCATTCTCCTCCCTGTTCTGTTCACTCTCCTCCTGTTCTGTTCATTCTCCTCCCTGTTCTGTTCTGTTCATTCCTCCCTGTTCTGTTCTGTTCATTCTCCTCCCTGTTCTGTTCATTCTCCTCCCTGTTCTGTTCATTCTCCTGCCTGTTCTGTTCATTCTCCTCTCTGTACTGTTCATTCTCCTCCCTGTTCTGTTCATTCTCCTCCCTGTTCTGTCATTCTCCTCCTGTTCTGTTCATTCTCCTCCCTGTTCTGTCATTCTCCTCCCTGTTCTGTTCATTCTCCTCTCTGTTCTGTCCATTCTCCTCCCTGTTCTGTTCATTCTCCTCCCTGTTCTGTTCTGTTCATTATCCTCCCTGTTCTGTTCATTCTTCTCTCTGTTCTGTTCATTCTCCTCCCTGTTCTGTTCATTCTCCTCCCTGTTCTGTCCATTCTCCTCCCTGTTCTGTTCTGTTCATTCTCCTCCCTGTTCTGTTCATTCTCCTCCCTGTTCTGTTCATTCTCCTCCTGTTCTGTTCTGTTCATTCTCCTCCCTGTTCTGTTCATTTCTCCTCCTGTTCTGTTCTGTTCTGTTCATTCTCCTCCCTGTTCTGTTCATTCTCCTCCCTGTTCTGTTCATTCTCCTCCCTGTACTGTTCATTCTCCTCCCTATTCTGTTCTGTTCATTCTCCTCCCTGTTCTGTTCATTCTCCTCCCTGTTCTGTTCATTCTCCTCCCTGTTCTGTTCAATTCTCCTCCCTATTCTGTTCTGTTCATTATCCTCCCTGTTCTGTTCTGTTCATTTTCCTCTCTGTTCTGTTCTGTCCATTCTCCTCCCTGTTCTGTTCTGTTCATTCTCCTCCCTGTTCTGTTCATTCTCCTCCCTGTTCTGTTCATTCTCCTCCCTGTTCTGTTCATTCTCCTCCCTGTTCTGTTCATTCTCCTCCCTGTTCTGTTCATTCTCCTCCCTGTTCTGTTCATTCTCCTCCCTGTTCTGTTCATTCTCCTCCCTATTCTGTTCTGTTCATTCTCCTCCCTGTTCTGTTCATTCTCCTCCCTGTTCTGTTCATTCTCCTCCCTGTTCTGTTCATTCTCCTCCCTATTCTGTTCTGTTCATTATCCTCCCTGTTCTGTTCTGTTCATTATCCTCTCTGTTCTGTTCTGTTCATTCTCCTCCCTGTTCTGTTCTGTTCTGTTCTGTTCATTCTCCTCTCTGTTCTGTGCTGTTCATTCTCCTCCCTGTTCTGTTCTGTTCATTCTCCTCCTTGTTCTGTTCATTCTCCTCCCTGTTCTGTTCTGTTCATTCTCCTCCCTGTTCTGTTCATTCTCCTCTCTGTTCTGTTCATTCTCCTCCCTGTTCGTTTCATTCTCCTCCTGTTCTGTTCATTCTCCTCCCTGTTCTGTTCATACTCCTCCCTGTTCTGTTCTGTTCATTCTCCTCCCTGTTCTGTTCATTCTCCTCCTGTTCTGTTCATTCTCCTCCCTGTTCTGTCTGTTCATTCTCCTCCCTGTTCTGTTCATTCTCCTCCTGTTCTGTTCATTGTCCTCCCTGTTCTGTTCTGTTCATTCTCCTCCCTGTTCTGTTCATTCTCCTCCCTGTTCTGTTCTGTCATTCTGCTCTCTGTTCTGTTCATTCTCCTCCCTGTTCTGTTCATTCTCCTCCCTGTTCTGTTCATTCTCCTCCCTGTTCTGTTCTGTTCATTCTCCTCCCTGTTCTGTTCATTCTCCTCCCTGTTCTGTTCATTCTCCTCCCTGTTCTGTTCTGTTCATTCTCCTCCCTGTTCTGTTCTGTTCATTCTCCTCCCTGTTCTGTTCATTCTCCTCCCTGTTCTGTTCATTCTCCTCCCTGTTCTGTTCTGTTCATTCTCCTCCCTGTTCTGTTCATTCTCTCCCTGTTCTGTTCTGTTCATTCTCCTCCCTGTTCTGTTCTGTCCATTCTCCTCTCTGTTCTGTTCATTCTCCTCCCTGTTCTGTTCATTCTCCTCCCTGTTCTGTTCATTCTCCTCCCTGTTCTGTACATTCTCCTCCCTGTTCTGTTCATTCTCCTCCCTGTTCTGTCCATTCTCCTCCCTGTTCTGTTCATTCTCCTCTCTGTTCTGTTCATTCTCCTCCCTGTTCTGTACAATCAATTCTCCTCTCTGTTCCGTCCATTCTCCTCCCTGTTCTGTCCATTCTCCTCCCTGTTCTGTTCTGTTCATTCTCCTCCCTGTTCTGTTCATTCTCCTCCCTGTTCTGTTCTGTTCATTCTCCTCCCTGTTCTGTTCTGTTCATTCTCCTCCCCGTTCTGTTCATTCTCCTCTCTGTTCTGTTCATTCTCCTCCCTGTTCTGTTCATTCTCCTCCCTGTTCTGTCCATTCTCCTCCCTGTTCTGTTCTGTTCATTCTCCTCCCTGTTCTGTTCATTCTCCTCCCTGTTCTGTTCATTCTCCTCCCTGTTCTGTTCTGTTCATTCTCCTCCCTGTTCTGTTCATTCTCCTCCCTGTTCTGTTCTGTTCATTCTCCTCCCTGTTCTGTTCTGTTCATTCTCCTCCCTGTTCTGTTCATTCTCCTCCCTGTTCTGTTCATTCTCCTCCCTGTTCTGTTCTGTCATTCTCCTCCCTGTTCTGTTCATTCTCCTCCCTGTTCTGTTCTGTCCATTCTGCTCTCTGTTCTGTTCATTCTCCTCCCTGTTCTGTTCATTCTCCTCCCTGTTCTGTTCATTCTCCTCCCTGTTCTGTTCTGTTCATTCTCCTCCCTGTTCTGTTCATTCTCCTCCCTGTTCTGTTCATTCTCCTCCTGTTCTGTTCTGTTCATTCTCCTCCCTGTTCTGTTCTGTTCATTCTCCTCCCTGTTCTGTTCATTCTCCTCCCTGTTCTGTTCATTGTCCTCCCTGTTCTGTTCTGTTCATTCTCCTCCCTGTTCTGTTCATTCTCCTCCCTGTTCTGTTCTGTTCATTCTCCTCCCTGTTCTGTTCTGTCATTCTCCTCTCTGTTCTGTTCATTCTCCTCCCTGTTCTGTTCATTCTCCTCCCTGTTCTGTTCATTCTCCTCCCTGTTCTGTTCATTCTCCTCCCTGTTCTGTTCATTCTCCTCCCTGTTCTGTCCATTCTCCTCCCTGTTCTGTTCATTCTCCTCTGTTCTGTTCATTCTCCTCCCTGTTCTGTACATCAATTCTCCTCTCTGTTCCGTCCATTCTCCTCCCTGTTCTGTCCATTCTCCTCCCTGTTCTGTTCTGTTCATACTCCTCCCTGTTCTGTTCATTCTCCTCCCTGTTCTGTTCTGTTCATTCTCCTCCCTGTTCTGTTCTGTTCATTCTCCTCCCCGTTCTGTTCATTCTCCTCTCTGTTCTGTTCATTCTCCTCCCTGTTCTGTTCATTCTCCTCCCTGTTCTGTCCATTCTCCTCCCTGTTCTGTTGTCATTCTCCTCCCTGTTCTGTTCATTCTCCTCCCTGTTCTGTTCATTCTCCTCCCTGTTCTGTTCTGTTCATTCTCCTCCCTGTTCTGTTCATTCTCCTCCCTGTTCTGTTCTGTTCATTCTCCTCCCTGTTCTGTTCATTCTCCTCCCTGTTCTGTTCTGTTCTGTTCATTCTCCTCCCTGTTCTGTTCATTCTCCTCCCTGTTCTGTTCATTCTCCTCCCTGTTCTGTTCATTCTCCTCCCTATTCTGTTCTGTTCATTCTCCTCCCTGTTCTGTTCATTCTCCTCCCTGTTCTGTTCATTCTCCTCCCTGTTCTGTTCAATTCTCCTCCCTATTCTGTTCTGTTCATTATCCTCCCTGTTCTGTTCTGTTCATTCTCCTCTCTGTTCTGTTCTGTTCATTCTCCTCCCTGTTCTGTTCTGTTCTGTTCTGTTCATTCTCCTCTCTGTTCTGTGCTGTTCATTCTCCTCCCTGTTCTGTTCTGTTCATTCTCCTCCTTGTTCTGTTCATTCTCCTCCCTGTTCTGTTCTGTTCATTCTCCTCCCTGTTCTGTTCATTCTCCTCTCTGTTCTGTTCATTCTCCTGCCTGTTCGTTTCATTCTCCTCCCTGTTCTGTTCATTCTCCTCCCTGTTCTGTTCATTCTCCTCCCTTTCTGTTCTGTTCATTCTCCTCCCTGTTCTGTTCATTCTCCTCCCTGTTCTGTTCATTCTCCTCCCTGTTCTGTTCACTCTCCTCCCTGTTCTGTTCATTCTCCTCCCTGTTCTGTTCTGTTCATTCTCCTCCCTGTTCTGTTCTGTTCATTCTCCTCCCTGTTCTGTTCATTCTCCTCCCTGTTCTGTCCATTCTCCTCCCTGTTCTGTTCATTCTCCTCCCTGTTCTGTTCATTCTCCTCCCTGTTCTGTTCATTCTCCTCTCTGTTCTGTCCATTCTCCTCCCTGTTCTGTTCATTCTCCTCCCTGTTCTGTTCTGTTCATTATCCTCCCTGTTCTGTTCATTCTTCTCCCTGTTCTGTTCATTCTCCTCCCTGTTCTGTTCTGTTCATTCTCCTCCCTGTTCTGTTCTGTTCATTCTCCTCCCTGTTCTGTTCATTCTCCTCTCTGTTCTGTTCATTCTCCTCCCCGTTCTGTTCATTCTCCTCTCTGTTCTGTTCATTCTCCTCCCTGTTCTGTTCATTCTCCTCCCTGTTCTGTTCATTCTCCTCCTGTTCTGTTCTGTTCATTCTCCTCCCTGTTCTGTTCATTCTCCTCCCTGTTCTGTTCATTCTCCTCCCTGTTCTGTTCTGTTCATTCTCCTCCCTGTTCTGTTCATTCTCCTCCCTGTTCTGTTCTGTTCTGTTCATTCTCCTCCCTGTTCTGTTCATTCTCCTCCCTGTTCTGTTCATTCTCCTCCCTGTTCTGTTCATTCTCCTCCCTTTCTGTTCTGTTCATTCTCCTCCCTGTTCTGTTCATTCTCCTCCCTGTTCTGTTCATTCTCCTCCCTGTTCTGTTCATTCTCCTCCCTATTCTGTTCTGTTCATTATCCTCCCTGTTCTGTTCTGTTCATTCTCCTCTCTGTTCTGTTCTGTTCATTCTCCTCCCTGTTCTGTTCTGTTCTGTTCTGTTCATTCTCCTCTCTGTTCTGTGCTGTTCATTCTCCTCCCTGTTCTGTTCTGTTCATTCTCCTCCTTGTTCTGTTCATTCTCCTCCCTGTTCTGTTCTGTTCATTATCCTCCCTGTTCTGTTCATTCTCCTCTCTGTTCTGTTCATTCTCCTGCCTGTTCGTTTCATTCTCCTCCCTGTTCTGTTCATTCTCCTCCCTGTTCTGTTCATTCTCCTCCTGTTCTGTTCTGTTCTGTTCATTCTCCTCCTGTTCTGTTCATTCTCCTTCCTGTTCTGTTCATTCTCCTCCCTGTTCTGTTCATCTCCTCCCTGTTCTGTTCTGTTCATTCTCCTCCTGTTCTGTTCTGTTCATTCTCCTCCCTGTTCTGTTCATTCTCCTCCCTGTTCTGTTCATTCTCCTCCCTGTTCTGTTCATTCTCCTCTCTGTTCTGTTCATTCTCCTCCCTGTTCTGTTCATTCTCCTCCCTGTTCTGTCCATTCTCCTCCCTGTTCTGTTCATTCTCCTCCCTGTTCTGTCCATTCTCCTCCCTGTTCTGTTCATTCTCCTCTCTGTTCTGTCATTCTCCTCCCTGTTCTGTTCATTCTCCTCCTGTTCTGTTCTGTTCATTATCCTCCCTGTTCTGTTCATTCTCTCCCTGTTCTGTTCATTCTCCTCCCTGTTCTGTTTGTTCATTCTCCTCCCTGTTCTGTTCATTCTCCTCCCTGTTCTGTTCTGTTCATTCTCCTCCCTGTTCTGTTCATTCTCCTCCCTGTTCTGTTCATTCTCCTCCCTGTTCTGTTCTGTTCATTCTCCTCCCTGTTCTGTTCATTCTCCTCCCTGTTCTGTTCTGTTCATTCTCCTCCCTGTTCTGTTCTGTCCATTCTCCTCTCTGTTCTGTTCATTCTCCTCCCTGTTCTGTTCATTCTCTCCCCTGCTGTTCATTCTCCTCCCTGTTCTGTTCATTCTCCTCCCTGTTCTGTTCTTCTCCTCCCTGTTCTGTCCATTCTCCTCCCTGTTCTGTTCATTCTCCTCTCTGTTCTGTTCATTCTCCTCCCTGTTCTGTACATCATTCTCCTCTCTGTTCTGTTCATTCTCCTCCCTGTTCTGTTCATTCTCCTCCCTGTTCTGTTCTGTTCATACTCCTCCTGTTCTGTTCATTCTCCTCTCTGTTCTGTTCATTCTCCTCCCCGTTCTGTTCATTCTCCTCTCTGTTCTGTTCATTCTTCTCCCTGTTCTGTTCATTCTCCTCCCTGTTCTGTCCATTCTCCTCCCTGTTCTGTTCTGTTCATTCTCCTCCCTGTTCTGTTCATTCTCCTCCCTGTTCTGTTCATTCTCCTCCCTGTTCTGTTCTGTTCATTCTCCTCCCTGTTCTGTTCATTCTCCTCCCTGTTCTGTTCTGTTCTGTTCATTCTCCTCCCTGTTCTGTTCATTCTCCTCCCTGTTCTGTTCATTCTCCTCCCTGTTCTGTTCATTCTCCTCCCTATTCTGTTCTGTTCATTCTCCTCCCTGTTCTGTTCATTCTCCTCCCTGTTCTGTTCATTCTCCTCCCTGTTCTGTTCAATTCTCCTCCCTATTCTGTTCTGTTCATTATCCTCCCTGTTCTGTTCTGTTCATTATCCTCTCTGTTCTGTTCTGTTCATTCTCCTCCCTGTTCTGTTCTGTTCTGTTCTCTTCATTCTCCTCTCTGTTCTGTGCTGTTCATTCTCCTCCCTGTTCTGTTCTGTTCATTCTCCTCCTTGTTCTGTTCATTCTCCTCCCTGTTCTGTTCTGTTCATTCTCCTCCCTGTTCTGTTCATTCTCCTCTCTGTTCTCTTCATTCTCCTGCCTGTTCGTTTCATTCTCCTCCCTGTTCTGTTCATTCTCCTCCCTGTTCTGTTCATACTCCTCCCTGTTCTGTTCTGTTCATTCTCCTCCCTGTTCTGTTCATTCTCCTCCCTGTTCTGTTCATTCTCCTCCCTGTTCTGTTCACTCTCCTCCCTGTTCTGTTCATTCTCCTCCCTGTTCTGTTCTGTTCATTCTCCTCCCTGTTCTGTTCTGTTCATTCTCCTCCCTGTTCTGTTCATTCTCCTCCCTGTTCTGTTCATTCTCCTCCCTGTTCTGTTCATTCTCCTCTCTGTACTGTTCATTCTCCTCCCTGTTCTGTTCATTCTCCTCCTGTTCTGTCATTCTCCTCCCTGTTCTGTTCATTCTCCTCCCTGTTCTGTCCATTCTCCTCCCTGTTCTGTTCATTCTCCTCTCTGTTCTGTCCATTCTCCTCCCTGTTCTGTTCATTCTCCTCCCTGTTCTGTTCTGTTCATTATCCTCCCTGTTCTGTTCATTCTTCTCTCTGTTCTGTTCATTCTCCTCCCTGTTCTGTTCATTCTCCTCCCTGTTCTGTCCATTCTCCTCCCTGTTCTGTTCTGTTCATTCTCCTCCCTGTTCTGTTCATTCTCCTCCCTGTTCTGTTCATTCTCCTCCCTGTTCTGTTCTGTTCATTCTCCTCCCTGTTCTGTTCATTCTCCTCCCTGTTCTGTTCTGTTCTGTTCATTCTCCTCCCTGTTCTGTTCATTCTCCTCCCTGTTCTGTTCATTCTCCTCCCTGTACTGTTCAGTCTCCTCCCTATTCTGTTCTGTTCATTCTCCTCCCTGTTCTGTTCATTCTCCTCCCTGTTCTGTTCATTCTCCTCCCTGTTCTGTTCATTCTCCTCCCTATTCTGTTCTGTTCATTATCCTCCCTGTTCTGTTCTGTTCATTTTCCTCTCTGTTCTGTTCTGTTCATTCTCCTCCCTGTTCTGTTCTGTTCTGTTCTGTGCTGTTCTGTTCATTCTCCTCTCTGTTCTGTGCTGTTCATTCTCCTCCCTGTTCTGTTCTGTTCATTCTCCTCCTTGTTCTGTTCATTCTCCTCCCTGTTCTGTTCTGTTCATTATCCTCCCTGTTCTGTTCATTCTCCTGCCTGTTCGTTTCATTCTCCTCCCTGTTCTGTTCATTCTCCTCCCTGTTCTGTTCATTCTCCTCCCTGTTCTGTTCTGTTCTGTTCATTCTCCTCCCTGTTCTGTTCATTCTCCTCCCTGTTCTGTTCATTCTCCTCCCTGTTCTGTTCATTCTCCTCCCTGTTCTGTTCTGTTCATTCTCCTCCCTGTTCTGTTCTGTTCATTCTCCTCCCTGTTCTGTTCATTCTCCTCCCTGTTCTGTTCATTCTCCTGCCTGTTCTGTTCATTCTCCTCTCTGTTCTGTTCATTCTCCTCCCTGTTCTGTTCATTCTCCTCCCTGTTCTGTCCATTCTCCTCCCTGTTCTGTTCATTCTCCTCCCTGTTCTGTCATTCTCCTCCCTGTTCTGTTCATTCTCCTCTCTGTTCTGTCCATTCTCCTCCCTGTTCTGTTCATTCTCCTCTCTGTTCTGTCCATTCTCCTCCCTGTTCTGTTCATTCTCCTCCCTGTTCTGTTCTGTTCATTATCCTCCCTGTTCTGTTCTGTTCATTCTCCTCTCTGTTTCTGTTCTGTTCATTCTCCTCCCTGTACTGTTCTGTTCATTCTCCTCCCTGTTCTGTTCTGTTCATTCTCCTCTCTGTTCTGTTCTGTTCATTCTCCTCTCTGTTCTGTTCTGTTCATTCTCCTCCCTGTTCTGTTCTGTTCATTCTCCTCTCTGTTCTGTTCCGTTCATTCTCCTCCCTGTTCTGTTCTGTTCATTCTCCTCTCTGTTCTGTTCTGTTCATTCTCCTCTCTGTTCTGTTCTGTTCATTATCCTCCCTGTTCTGTTCTGTTCATTCTCCTCCCTGTTCTGTTCATTCCCCTCCCTGTTCTGTTCATTCTCCTCCCTGTTCTGTTCTGTTCATTCTCCTCCCTGTTCTGTTCTGTTCATTATCCTCCCTGTTCTGTTCATTCTCCTCCCTGTTCTGTTCATTCTCCTCCCTGTTCTGTTCATTCTCCTCCCTGTTCTGTTCATACTCCTCCCTGTTCTGTTCTGTTCATTATCCTCCCTGTTCTGTTCATTCTCCTCCCTGTTCTGTTCATTCTCCTCCCTGTTCTGTTCATTCTCCTCCCTGTTCTGTTCATTCTCTTCCCTGTTCTGTTCATTCTCCTACCTGTTCTGTTCATTCTCCTCCCTGTTCTGTTCATTCTCCTCTCTGTTCTGTCCATTTTCCTCCCTGTTCTGTTCTGTTCATTCTCCTCCCTGTTCTGTTCATTCTCCTCCCTGTTCTGTTCATTCTCCTCCCTGTTCTGTTCATTCTCCTCCCTGTTCTGTTCATTCTCCTGCCTGTTCTGTTCATTCTCCTCCCTGTTCTGTTCATTCTCCTCCCTGTTCTGTTCATTCTCCTCCCTGTTCTGTTCTGTTCATTCTCCTCCCTGTTCTGTTCTGTTCATTCTCCTCCCTGTTCTGTTCATTCTCCTCCCTGTTCTGTTCATTCTCCTCCCTGTCCTGTTCATTCTCCTCCCTATTCTGTTCTGTTCATTCTCCTCCCTGTTCTGTTCATTCTCCTCCCTGTTCTGTTCATTTTCCTCCCTGTTCTGTTCATTCTCCTCCCTATTCTGTTCTGTTCATTATCCTCCCTGTTCTGTTCTGTTCATTCTCCTCTCTGTTCTGTTCTGTTCATTCTCCTCCCTGTTCTGTTCTGTTCTGTTCATTCTCCTCTCTGTTCTGTGCTGTTCATTCTCCTCCCTGTTCTGTTCTGTTCATTCTCCTGCCTGTTCTGTTCATTCTCCTCCCTGTTCTGTTCTGTTCATTATCCTCCCTGTTCTGTTCATTCTCCTCCCTGTTCTGTTCATTCTCCTCCCTATTCTGTTCTGTTCATTATCCTCCCTGTTCTGTTCTGTTCATTCTCCTCCCTGTTCTGTTCTGTTCATTCTCCTCCCTGTTCTGTTCATTCTCCTCCCTTTTCTGTTCATTCTCCTCCCTGTTCTGTTCATTCTCCTCCCTGTTCTGTTCTGTTCATTCTCCTCCCTGTTCTGTTCATTCTACTCCCTGTTCTGTTCTGTTCATTCTCCTCTCTGTTTCTGTTCTGTTCATTCTCCTCCCTGTTCTGTTCTGTTCATTCTCCTCCCTGTTCTGTTCTGTTCATTCTCCTCTCTGTTCTGTTCTGTTCATTCTCCTCTCTGTTCTGTTCTGTTCATTCTCCTCCCTGTTCTGTTCTGTTCATTCTCCTCTCTGTTCTGTTCTGTTCATTCTCCTCCCTGTTCTGTTCTGTTCATTCTCCTCTCTGTTCTGTTCTGTTCATTCTCCTCTCTGTTCTGTTCTGTTCATTCTCCTCCCTGTTCTGTTCTGTTCATTCTCCTCCCTGTTCTGTTCATTCCCCTCCCTGTTCTGTTCATTCTCCTCCCTGTTCTGTTCTGTTCTGTTCATTCTCCTCCCTGTTCTGTTCATTCTCCTCCCTGTTCTGTTCTGTTCATTCTCCTCCCTGTTCTGTTCATTCTCCTCCCTGTTTGTTTTCTGTCTGTTCATTCTATCCTCCCTGTTCTGTTCATTCTCCTCCTGTTCTGTCATTTCCTCCCTGTGTCTGTTCATTCTCCTCCCATTTGTTCTGTTCATTCTCCTCCCTGTTCTGTTCATTCTCTCCCTTCTGTTCATTCTCCTCCCTGTTCTGTTCAATTCTCCTCCCTATTCTGTTTGTCATTATCCTCCTGTTCTGTTCTGTTCATTATCCTCCCTGTTCTGTTCTGTCATTCTCCTCCCTGTTCTGTTCTGTTCTGTCTCTTCATTCTCCTCCCTGTTCTGTGCTGTTCATTCTCCTCCCTGTTCTGTTCTGTTCATTCTCCCCTTGTTCTGTTCATTCTCCTCCCTGTTCTGTTCTGTTCATTCTCCTCCCTGTTCTGTTCATTCTCCTCTCTGTTCTCTTCATTCTCCTGCCTGTCGTTTTTCATTCTCCTCCCTGTTCTGTTCATTCTCCTCCTGTTCTGTTCATACTCCTCCCTGTTCTGTTCTGTTCATTCTCCTCCCTGTTCTGTTCATTCTCCTCCCTGTTCTGTTCATTCTCCTCCCTGTTCTGTTCACTCTCCTCCCTGTTCTGTTCATTCTCCTCCCTGTTCTGTTCTGTTCATTCTCCTCCCTGTTCTGTCTGTTCATTCTCCTCCTGTTCTGTTCATTCTCCTCCCTGTTCTGTTCATTCTCCTGCCTGTTCTGTTCATTCTCCTCTCTGTACTGTTCATTCTCCTCCCTGTTCTGTTCATTCTCCTCCTGTTCTGTCATTCTCCTCCCTGTTCTGTTCATTCTCCTCCCTGTTCTGTCCATTCTCCTCCCTGTTCTGTTCATTCTCCTCTCTGTTCTGTCCATTCTCCTCCCTGTTCTGTTCATTCTCCTCCCTGTTCTGTTCTGTTCATTATCCTCCCTGTTCTGTTCATTCTTCTCTCTGTTCTGTTCATTCTCCTCCCTGTTCTGTTCATTCTCCTCCCTGTTCTGTCCATTCTCCTCCCTGTTCTGTTCTGTTCATTCTCCTCCTGTTCTGTTCATTCTCCTCCCTGTTCTGTTCATTCTCCTCCCTGTTCTGTTCTGTTCATTCTCCTCCCTGTTCTGTTCATTCTCCTCCCTGTTCTGTTCTGTTTGTTTGTTCATTTCTCCTCCCTGTTCTGTTCATTCTCCTCCCTGTTCTGTTCATTCTCCTCCCTGTACTGTTCATTCTCCTCCTATTCTGTTCTGTTCATTCTCTCCTGTTCTGTTCATTCTCTCCCTGTGTTCATTCTCCCTCCCTGTTCTGTTCAATTCTCCTCCCTATTCTGTTCTGTTCATTATCCTCCCTGTTCTGTTCTGTTCATTTCCTCTCTGTTCTGTTTGTTCATTCTCCTCCCTGTTCTGTTCTGTTCTGTTCTGTTCTGTTCATTCTCCTCTCTGTTCTGTGCTGTTCATTCTCCTCCCTGTTCTGTTCTGTTCATTCTCCTCCTTGTTCTGTTCATTCTCCTCCCTGTTCTGTTCTGTTCATTCTCCTCCTGTTCTGTTCATTCTCCTGCCTGTTCGTTTCATCTCCTCCCTGTTCTGTTCATTCTCCTCACCTGTTCTGTTCATTTCTCCTCCCTGTTCTGTTCTGTTCTGTTCATTCTCCTCCCTGTTCTGTTCATTCTCCTCCCTGTTCTGTTCATTCTCCTCCCTGTTCTGTTCATTCTCTCCTGTTCTGTTCTGTTCATTCTCCTCCCTGTTCTGTTTCTGTTCATTTCTCCTGTTCTGTTCATTCTCCTCCCTGTTCTGTTCATTCTCCTGCCTGTTCTGTTCATTCTCCTCTCTGTACTGTTCATTCTCCTCCCTGTTCTGTTCATTCTCCTCCCTGTTCTGTCCATTCTCCTCCCTGTTCTGTTCATTCTCCTCCCTGTTCTGTCCATTCTCCTCCCTGTTCTGTTCATTCTCCTCTCTGTTCTGTCCATTCTCCTCCCTGTTCTGTTCATTCTCCTCTCTGTTCTGTCCATTCTCCTCCCTGTTCTGTTCATTCTCCTCCCTGTTCTGTTCTGTTCATTATCCTCCCTGTTCTGTTCTGTTCATTCTCCTCTCTGTTTCTGTTCTGTTCATTCTCCTCCCTGTTACTGTTCTGTTCATTCTCCTCTGTTCTGTTCTGTTCATTTCCTCTCTGTTCTGTTCTGTTCATTCTCCTCTCTGTTCTGTTCTGTTCATTCTCCTCCCTGTTCTGTTCTGTTCATTCTCCTCTCTGTTCTGTTCCGTTCATTCTCCTCCCTGTTCTGTTCTGTTCATTCTCCTCTCTGTTCTGTTCTGTTTCATTCTCCTCTCTGTTCTGTTCTGTTCATATCCTCCCTGTTCTGTTCTGTTCATTCTCCTCTGTTTCTGTTCATTCCCCTCCCTGTTCTGTTCATTCTCCTCCCTGTTCTGTTCTGTTCATTCTCCTCCCTGTTCTGTTCTGTTCATTATCCTCCCTGTTTGTTCTGTTCATTCTCCTCCCTGTCTGTTCATTCTCCTCCCTGTTCTGTTCATTCCCTCCCTGTTCTGTTCATACTCCACCCTGTTCTGTTCTGTTCATTATCCTCCCTGTTCTGTTCATTCTCTCCCTGTTCTGTTCATTCTCCTCCCTGTTTCTGTTCATTCTCCTCCCTGTTCTGTTCATTCTCTTCCCTGTTCTGTTCATTCTCCTACCTGTTCTGTTCATTCTCCTCCCTGTTCTGTTCATTCTCCTCTCTGTTCTGTCCATTTTCCTCCCTGTTCTGTTCTGTTCATTCTCCTCCCTGTTTCTGTTCATTCTCCTCCCTGTTCTGTTCCTTTCTCCTCCCTGTTCTGTTCATTCTCCTCCCTGTTTCTGTTCATTCTCCTGCCTGTTCTGTTCATTCTCCTCCCTGTTCTGTTCATTCTCCTCCCTGTTCTGTTCATTCTCCTCCCTGTTCTGTTCTGTTCATTCTCCTCCCTGTTCTGTTCTGTTCATTCTCCTCCCTGTTCTGTTCATTCTCCTCCCTGTTTCTGTTCATTCTCCTCCCTGTCCTGTTCATTCTCCTCCCTATTCTGTTCTGTTCATTCTCCTCCCTGTTCTGTTCATTCTCCTCCCTGTTCTGTTCATTTTCCTCCCTGTTTGTTCAATTCTCCTCCCTATTCTGTTCTGTTCATTATCCTCCTGTTCTGTTCTGTTCATTCTCCTCTCTGTTCTGTTCTGTTCATTCTCCTCCCTGTTCTGTTCTGTTCTGTTCATTCTCCTCTCTGTTCTGTGCTGTTCATTCTCCTCCCTGTTCTGTTCTGTTCATTCTCCTGCCTGTCTGTTCATTCTCCCTGTTCTGTTCTGTTCATATCCTCCCTGTTCTGTTCATTCTCCTCCTGTTCTGTTCATTCTCTCCTCCCTATTCTGTTTTGTTCATTATCCTCCCTGTTCTGTTCTGTTCATTCTCCTCCCTGTTCTGTTCTGTTCATTCTCCTCCCTGTTCTGTTCATTCTCCTCCCTTTTCTGTTCATTCTCCTCCCTGTTCTGTTCATTCTCCTCCCTGTTCTGTTCTGTCATTATCCTCCTGTTCTGTTCATTCTACTCCCTGTTCTGTTCTGTTCATTCTCCTCTCTGTTTCTGTTCTGTTCATTCTCCTCCCTGTACTGTTCTGTTCATTCTCCTCCCTGTTCTGTTCTGTTCATTCTCCTCTCTGTTTCTGTTCTGTTCATTCTCCTCTCTGTTTGGTTCTGTTCATTCTCCCCTGTTCTGTTCTGTTCATTCTCCTCTCTGTTCTGTTCTGTTCATTCTCCTCCCTGTTCTGTTCTGTTCATTCTCTCTCTGTTCTGTTCTGTTCATTCTCCTCTCTGTTCTGTTCTGTTCATTCTCCTCCCTGTTCTGTTCTGTTCATTCTCCTCCCTGTTTCTGTTCATTCCCCTCCCTGTTCTGTTCATTCTCCTCCCTGTTCTGTTCTGTTTCTGTTCATTCTCCTCCCTGTTCTGTTCTGTTCATTATCCTCCCTGTTCTGTTCATTCTCCTCCCTGTTCTGTTCATTCTCCTCCCTGTTCTGTTCATACTCCCCTGTTCTGTTCTGTTCATATCCTCCCTGTTCTGTTCATTCTCCTCCCTGTTCTGTTCAT
>NC_034188.2:3045239-3085239 GCF_002021735.2 Oncorhynchus kisutch
TCATTCTCCTCCCTGTTCTGTTCATTCTCCTCCCTGTTCTGTTCATTCTCCTCCCTGTTCTGTTCATTCTCCTCCCTTTTGTTCATTCTCCTGCCGTTCTGTTCATTCTCCTCCCTGTTTCTGTTCATTCTCCTCCCTGTTCTGTTCATTCTCCTCCCTGTTCTGTTCTGTTCATTCTCCTCCCTGTTCTGTTCTGTTCATTCTCCTCCCTGTTCTGTTCATTCTCCTCCCGTTCTGTTCATTCTCCTCCCTGTCCTGTTCATTCTCCTCCCTATTCTGTTCTGTTCATTCTCCTCCCGTTCTGTTCATTCTCCTCCTGTTCTGTTCATTCTCCTCCCTGTTCTGTTCAATTCTCCTCCCTGTTCTGTTCTGTTCATTCTCCTCCCTGTTCTGTTCGTTCATTCTCTCTCTGTTCTGTTCTGTTCATTCTCCTCCCTGTTCTGTTCTTTTTGGTCTGTTCATTCTCCTCTCTTTCTGTCTGTTCATTCTCCTCCCTGTTCTGTTCTGTTCATTCTCCTCCTGTTCTGTTCATTCTCCTCCTGTTCTGTTCTGTTCATTCCTCCCTGTTCTGTTCATCTCCTCTCTGTTCTGTTCATTCTCTGCCTGTCTGTTCATTCTCCTCCTGTTCTGTCCATTCTCCTCCCTGTTCTGTTCTGTTCATTCTCCTCCTGTTCTGTTCATTCTCCTCCCTGTTCTGTTCATTCTCCTCCCTGTTCTGTTCATTCTCCTCCTGTTCTGTTCATTCTCCTCCCTGTTTTGTTCATTCTCCTCCCTGTTCTGTCCATTCTCCTCCCTGTTCTGTTCATTCTCCTCCCTGTTCTGTTCATTCTCCTCCCTGTTCTGTTCATTCTCCCTCTGTTCTGTTCATTCTCTCCCTGTTCTGTTCATTCTCCTCTCTGTTCTGTCCATTCTCTCTGTTCTGTTCATTCTCCTCCTGTTCTGTTCTGTTATTCCCCCTGTTCTGTTCTGGTCATTCTCCTCTCTGTTCTGTTCTGTTCATTCTCCTCCCTGTTCTGTCTCTTTTTCATTCTCCTCCCTGTTCTGTTCTGTTCATTCTCCTCCCTGTTCTGTTTGTTCATCTCCTCTCTGTTCTGTTCTGTTCATTCTCCTCCCTGTTCTGTTCTGTCATTCTCCTCTCTGTTCTGTTCGTTCATCTCCTCCTGTTCTGTTCTGTTCATTCTCCTCCTGTTCTGTTCTGTCATTCTCTCTCTGTTCTGTTTGTTCATTCTCCTCCCTGTTCTGTTCTGTTCATTCTCCTCCCTGTTCTGTTCATTCTCCTCCCTGTTCTGTTCATTCTCCTCCCTGTTCTGTTCTGTTCATTCTCCTCCCCTGTTCTGTTCTGTTCATTCTCCTCCCTGTTCTGTTCATTCTCCTCCCTGTTCTGTTCATTCTCCTCCCTGTTCTGTTCATTCTCCTCCCTGTTCTGTTCATCTCCTCCCTGTTCTGTTCTGTTCATTCTCCTCCCTGTTCTGTTCATTCTCCTCCCTGTTCTGTTCATTCTCCTCCCTGTTCTGTTCATTCTCCTCCCTGTTCTGTTCATTCTCTTCCTGTTCTGTCATTCTCCTCCCTGTTCTGTTCATTCTCCTCCCTGTTCTGTTCATTCTCCTCTCTGTTCTGTTCATTTCCTCCCTGTTCTGTTCTGTTCATTCTCCTCCCTGTTCTGTTCATTCTCCTCCCTGTTCTGTTCATTCTCCTCCCTGTTCTGTTCATTCTCCCTGTTCTGTTCATTCTCCTCCCTGTTCTGTTCATTCTCCTCCTGTTCTGTTCATTCTCCTCCCTGTTCTGTTCATTCTCCTCCCTGTTCTGTTCTGTTCATTCTCCTCCCTGTTCTGTTCTGTTCATTCTCCTCCCTGTTCTGTTCATTCTCCTCCTGTTCTGTTCATTCTCCTCCCTGTTCTGTTCATTCTCCTCCCTGTTCTGTTTGTTCATTCTCCTCCTGTTCTGTTCATTCTCCTCCCTGTTCTGTTCATTTCCTCCCTTCTGTTCATTTCCTCCCTATTCTGTTCTGTTCATTATCCTCCCTGTTCGTTCTGTTCATTCTCCTCTCTGTTCTGTTCTGTTCATTCTCCTCCTGTTCTGTTCTGTTCTGTTCATTCTCCTCTCTGTTCTGTTCTGTTCATTCTCCTCCCTGTTCTGTTCTGTTCATTCTCCTCCCTGTTCTGTTCATTCTCCTCCCTGTTCTGTTCTGTTCATTCTCCTCCCTGTTCTGTTCATTCTCCTCCCTGTTCTGTTCATTCTCCTCCCTTCTGTTCTGTTCATTCTCCTCCCTGTTCTGTTCATTCTCCTCCCTGTTCTGTTCATTCTCCTCCCTGTTCTGTTCATTCTCCTCCCTATTCTGTCTGTTCATTATCCTCCCTGTTCTGTTCTGTCATCTCCTCCCTGTTCTGTTCTGTTCATTCTCCTCCCTGTTCTGTTCATTCTCCTCCCTTTTCTGTTCATTCTCCTCCCTGTTCTGTTCATTCTCCTCCCGTTTGTTCTGTTCATTATCCTCCCTGTTCTGTTCATTCTACTCCTGTTCTGTTCTGTTCATTCTCCTCTCTGTTTCTGTTCTGTTCATTCTCCTCCTGTCTGTTCTGTTCATTCTCCTCCCTGTTCTGTTCTGTTCATTCTCCTCTCTGTTGTTCTGTTCATTCTCCTCTCTGTCTGTTCTGTTCATTCTCCTCCTGTTCTGTTCTGTTCATTTCCTCTCTGTTCTGTTCTGTTCATTCTCCTCCCTGTTCTGTTCTGTTCATTCTCCTCTCTGTTGTTCTGTTCATTCTCCTCTCTGTTCTGTTCTGTTCATTCTCCTCCCTGTTCTGTTCTGTTCATTCTCCTCCCTGTTCTGTTCATTCCCTCCCTGTTCTGTTCATTCTCCTCCCTGTTCTGTTCTGTTCTGTTCATTTCTCCCCTGTTCTGTTCTGTTCATTCTCCTCCCTGTTCTGTTCATTCTCCTCCCTGTTCTGTTCATTCTCCTCCTGTTCTGTTCAACTCCTCCCTGTTCTGTTCTGTTCATTATCCTCCCTGTTCTGTTCATTCTCCTCCCTGTTCTGTTCATTCTCCCCTGTTCTGTTCATTCTCCTCCCTGTTCTGTTCATTCTCTTCCCTGTTCTGTTCATTCTCCTACCTGTTCTGTTCATTCTCCTCCCTGTTCTGTTCATTCTCCTCTCTGTTCTGTCCATTTTCCTCCCTGTTCTGTTCTGTTCATTCTCCTCCCTGTTCTGTTCATTCTCCTCCCTGTTCTGTTCATTCTCCTCCCTGTTCTGTTCATTCTCCTCCCTGTTCTGTTCATTCTCCTCCTGTTCTGTTCATTCTCCTCCCTGTTCTGTTCATTCTCCTCCCTGTTCTGTTCATTCTCTCCCTGTTCTGTTCTGTTCATTCTCCTCCTGTTCTGTTCTGTTCATTCTCCTCCTGTTCTGTTCATTCTCCTCCCTGTTCTGTTCATTCTCCTCCCTGTCTGTTCATTCTCCTCCCTATTCTGTTCTGTTCATTCTCCTCCCTGTTCTGTTCATTCTCCTCCCTGTTCTGTTCATTCTCCTCCCTGTTCTGTTCAATTCTCCTCCCTATTCTGTTCTGTTCATTATCCTCCCTGTTCTGTTCTGTTCATTCTCCTCTCTGTTCTGTTCTGTTCATTCTCCTCCTGTTGTTCTGTTCTGTTCATTCTCCTCTCTGTTTGTCTGTTCATTCTCCTCCCTGTTCTGTTCTGTTCATTCTCCTGCTGTTCTGTTCATTCTCCTCCCTGTTCTGTTCTGTTCATTCTCCTCCTGTTCTGTTCATTCTCCTTCTGTTCTGTTCATTCTCCTGCCTGTTCGTTCATTCTCCTCCCTGTTCTGTTCATTCTCCTCCCTGTTCTGTTCATTCTCCTCCCTGTTCTGTTCTGTTCATTCTCCTCCCTGTTCTGTTCATTCTCCTCCCTGTTCTGTTCATTCTCCTCCCTGTTCTGTTCATTCTCCTCCTGTTCTGTTCATTCTCCTCCCTGTTCTGTTCTGTTCATTCTCCTCCCTGTTCTGTTCTGTTCATTCTCCTCCCTGTTCTGTTCATTCTCCTCCCTGTTCTGTTCATTCTCCTGCCTGTTCTGTTCATTCTCCTCTCTGTTCTGTTCATTCTCCTCCCTGTTCTGTTCATTCTCCTCCCTGTTCTGTCATTCTCCTCCCTGTCTGTTCATTCTCCTCCTGTTCTGTTCCATTCTCCTCCTTCTGTTCTGTTCATTCTCCTCCCTGTTCTGTTCATTCTCTCCCTGTTCTGTTCATTCTCTCCCTGTTCTGTTCTGTTCATTCTCCTCCCTGTTCTGTTCATTCTCCTCCTGTTCTGTTCTGTTCATTCTCCTCCCTGTTCTGTTCATTCTCCTCCTGTTCTGTTCATTCTCCTCCCTGTTCTGTTCATTCTCCTCCCTGTTCTGTTCTGTTCATTCTCCTCCTGTTCTGTTCATTCTCCTCCTGTTCTGTTCTGTTCATTCTCCTCTCTGTTCTGTTCTGTTCATTCTCCTCCCTGTTCTGTTCTGTTCATTCTCCTCCTGTTCTGTTCTGTTCATTCTCCTCTCTGTTCTGTTCTGTTCATTATCCTCCCTGTTCTGTTCTGTTCATTCTCCTCCTGTTCTGTTCATTCTCCTCCCTGTTCTGTTCATTCTCCTCCCTGTTCTGTTCTGTTCATTCTCCTCCCTGTTCTGTTCTGTTCATTCTCCTCCCTGTTCTGTTCATTCTCCTCCCTGTTCTGTTCATTCTCCTCCCTGTTCTGTTCATTCTCCTCCCTGTTCTGTTCATTCTCCTCCCTGTTCTGTTCTGTTCATTATCCTCCCTGTTCTGTTCATTCTCCTCCCTGTTCTGTTCATTCTCCTCCCTGTTCTGTTCATTCTCCTCCCTGTTCTGTTCATTCTCTCCCTGTTCTGTTCATTCTCCTCCCTGTTCTGTTCATTCTCCTCCCTGTTCTGTTCATTCTCCTCTCTGTTCTGTTCATTCTCCTCCCTGTTCTGTTCTGTTCATTCTCCTCCCTGTTCTGTTCATTCTCCTCCCTGTTCTGTTCATTCTCCTCCCTGTTCTGTTCATTCTCCTCCCTGTTCTGTTCATTCTCCTCCCTGTTCTGTTCATTCTCCTCCCTGTTCTGTTCATTCTCCTCCCTGTTCTGTTTTCTCTCCTCCCTGTTCTGTTCTGTTCATTCTCCTCCCTGTTCTGTTCTGTTCATTCTCCTCCCTGTTCTGTTCATTCTCCTCCCTGTTCTGTTCATTCTCCTCCCTGTTCTGTTCATTCTCCTCCTGTTCTGTTCTGTTCATTCTCCTCCCTGTTCTGTTCATTCTCCTCCCTGTTCTGTTCATTCTCCTCCCTGTTCTGTTCATTCTCCTCCCTGTTCTGTTCTGTTCATTATCCTCCCTGTTCTGTTCTGTTCATTCTCCTCTCTGTTCTGTTCTGTTCATTCTCCTCCCTGTTCTGTTCTGTTCTGTTCATTCTCCTCTCTGTTCTGTGCTGTTCATTCTCCTCCCTGTTCTGTTCTGTTCATTCTCCTGCCTGTTCTGTTCATTCTCCTCCCTGTTCTGTTCTGTTCATTCTCCTCCCTGTTCTGTTCATTCTCCTCCCTGTTCTGTTCATTCTCCTCCCTGTTCTGTTCTGTTCATTCTCCTCCCTGTTCTGTTCATTCTCCTCCCTGTTCTGTTCATTCTCCTCCCTGTTCTGTTCATTCTCCTCCCTATTCTGTTCTGTTCATTATCCTCCCTGTTCTGTTCTGTTCATTCTCCTCCCTGTTCTGTTCTGTTCATTCTCCTCCCTGTTCTGTTCATTCTCCTCCCTGTTCTGTTCATTCTCCTCCCTGTTCTGTTCATTCTCCTCCCTGTTCTGTTCTGTTCATTATCCTCCCTGTTCTGTTCATTCTCCTCCCTGTTCTGTTCTGTTCATTCTCCTCTCTGTTTCTGTTCTGTTCATTCTCCTCCCTGTACTGTTCTGTTCATTCTCCTCCCTGTTCTGTTCTGTTCATTCTCCTCTCTGTTCTGTTCTGTTCATTCTCCTCTCTGTTCTGTTCTGTTCATTCTCCTCCCTGTTCTGTTCTGTTCATTCTCCTCTCTGTTCTGTTCTGTTCATTCTCCTCCCTGTTCTGTTCTGTTCATTCTCCTCTCTGTTCTGTTCTGTTCATTCTCCTCTCTGTTCTGTTCTGTTCATTCTCCTCCCTGTTCTGTTCTGTTCATTCTCCTCCCTGTTCTGTTCATTCCCCTCCCTGTTCTGTTCATTCTCCTCCCTGTTCTGTTCTGTTCTGTTCATTCTCCTCCCTGTTCTGTTCTGTTCATTCTCCTCCCTGTTCTGTTCATTCTCCTCCCTGTTCTGTTCATTCTCCTCCCTGTTCTGTTCATTCTCCTCCCTGTTCTGTTCTGTTCATTATCCTCCCTGTTCTGTTCATTCTCCTCCCTGTTCTGTTCATTCTCCTCCCTGTTCTGTTCATTCTCCTCCCTGTTCTGTTCATTCTCTTCCCTGTTCTGTTCATTCTCCTCCCTGTTCTGTTCATTCTCCTCCCTGTTCTGTTCATTCTCCTCTCTGTTCTGTCCATTTTCCTCCCTGTTCTGTTCTGTTCATTTCTCCCTGTTCTGTTCTGTTCATTCTCCTCCCTGTTCTGTTCATTCTCCTCCCTGTTCTGTTCATTCTCCTCCCTGTTCTGTTCATTCTCCTGCCTGTTCTGTTCATTCTCCTCCCTGTTCTGTTCATTCTCCTCCCTGTTCTGTTCATTCTCCTCCCTGTTCTGTTCTGTTCATTCTCCTCCTGTTCTGTTCTGTTCATTCTCCTCCCTGTTCTGTTCATTCTCCTCCCTGTTCTGTTCATTCTCCTCCCTGTCCTGTTCATTCTCCTCCCTATTCTGTTCTGTTCATTCTCCTCCCTGTTCTGTTCATTCTCCTCCCTGTTCTGTTCATTCTCCTCCCTGTTCTGTTCAATTCTCCTCCCTATTCTGTTCTGTTCATTATCCTCCCTGTTCTGTTCTGTTCATTCTCCTCTCTGTTCTGTTCTGTTCATTCTCCTCCCTGTTCTGTTCTGTTCTGTTCATTCTCCTCTCTGTTCTGTGCTGTTCATTCTCCTCCCTGTTCTGTTCTGTTCATTCTCCTGCCTGTTCTGTTCATTCTCCTCCCTGTTCTGTTCTGTTCATTATCCTCCCTGTTCTGTTCATTCTCCTCTCTGTTCTGTTCATTCTCCTGCCTGTTCGTTTCATTCTCCTCCCTGTTCTGTTCATTCTCCTCCCTGTTCTGTTCATTCTCCTCCCTGTTCTGTTCTGTTCATTCTCCTCCCTGTTCTGTTCATTCTCCTCCCTGTTCTGTTCATTCTCCTCCCTGTTCTGTTCATTCTCCTCCCTGTTCTGTTCATTCTCCTCCCTGTTCTGTTCTGTTCATTCTCCTCCCTGTTCTGTTCTGTTCATTCTCCTCCCTGTTCTGTTCATTCTCCTCCCTGTTCTGTTCATTCTCCTCCCTGTTCTGTTCATTCTCCTCTCTGTTCTGTTCATTCTCCTCCCTGTTCTGTTCATTCTCCTCCCTGTTCTGTCCATTCTCCTCCCTGTTCTGTTCATTCTCCTCTCTGTTCTGTCCATTCTCCTCCCTGTTCTGTTCTGTTCATTATCCTCCCTGTTCTGTTCATTCTTCTGCCTGTTCTGTTCATTCTCCTCCCTTTTCTGTTCTGTTCATTCTCCTCCCTGTTCTGTTCATTCTCCTCCCTGTTCTGTTCTGTTCATTCTCCTCCCTGTTCTGTTCATTCTCCTCCCTGTTCTGTTCATTCTCCTCCCTGTTCTGTTCATTCTCCTCCCTGTTCTGTTTGTTCATTATCCTCCCTGTTCTGTTCATTCTCCTCCCTGTTCTGTTCTGTTCATTCTCCTCTCTGTTCTGTTCTGTTCATTCTCCTCCCTGTTCTGTTCTGTTCATTCTCCTCCCTGTTCTGTTCTGTTCATTCTCCTCTCTGTTCTGTTCTGTTCATTCTCCTCTCTGTTCTGTTCTGTTCATTCTCCTCCCTGTTCTGTTCATTCTCCTCCCTGTTCTGTTCTGTTCATTCTCCTCCCTGTTCTGTTCTGTTCATTCTCCTCCCTGTTCTGTTCATTCTCCTCTCTGTTCTGTTCATTCTCCTCCCTGTTCTGTTCATTCTCCTCTCTGTTCTGTTCATTCTCCTCCCTGTTCTGTTCATTCTCCTCCCTGTTCTGTTCATTCTCCTCCCTGTTCTGTTCATTCTCCTCCCTGTTCTGTTCATTATCCTCCCTGTTCTGTTCATTCTCCTCCCTGTTCTGTTCATTCTCTTCCCTGTTCTGTTCATTCTCCTCCCTGTTCTGTTCATTCTCCTCCCTGTTCTGTTCATTCTCCTCTCTGTTCTGTCCATTTTCCTCCCTGTTCTGTTCTGTTCATTCTCCTCCCTGTTCTGTTCATTCTCCTCCCTGTTCTGTTCATTCTCCTCCCTGTTCTGTTCATTCTCCTCCCTGTTCTGTTCATTCTCCTCCCTGTTCTGTTCATTCTCCTCCCTGTTCTGTTCATTCTCCTCCCTGTTCTGTTCATTCTCCTCTCTGTTCTGTCCATTCTCCTCCCTGTTCTGTTCATTCTCCTCCCTGTTCTGTTCTGTTCATTCTCCTCTCTGTTTCTGTTCTGTTCATTCTCCTCCCTGTTCTGTTCTGTTCATTCTCCTCCTGTTCTGTTTTGTTCATTCTCCTCTCTGTTCTGTTCTGTTCATTCTCCTCTCTGTTCTGTTCTGTTCATTCTCCTCCCTGTTCTGTTCTGTTCATTCTCCTCTCTGTTCTGTTCTGTTCATTCTCCTCCCTGTTCTGTTCTGTTCATTCTCCTCTCTGTTCTGTTCTGTTCATTCTCCTCTCTGTTCTGTTCTGTTCATTCTCCTCCCTGTTCTGTTCTGTTCATTCTCCTCCCTGTTCTGTTCATTCTCCTCCCTGTTCTGTTCATTCTCCTCCCTGTTCTGTTCTGTTCTGTTCATTCTCCTCCCTGTTCTGTTCTGTTCATTATCCTCCCTGTTCTGTTCATTCTCCTCCCTGTTCTGTTCATTCTCCTCCCTGTTCTGTTCATTCTCCTCCCTGTTCTGTTCATTCTCCTCCCTGTTCTGTTCTGTTCATTCTCCTCCCTGTTCTGTTCATTCTCCTCCCTGTTCTGTTCATTCTCCTCCCTGTTCTGTTCATTCTCCTCCCTGTTCTGTTCATTCTCCTCCCTGTTCTGTTCATTCTCCTCCCTGTTCTGTTCATTCTCCTCCCTGTTCTGTTCATTCTCCTCTCTGTTCTGTTCATTTTCCTCCCTGTTCTGTTCTGTTCATTCTCCTCCCTGTTCTGTTCATTCTCCTCCCTGTTCTGTTCATTCTCCTCCCTGTTCTGTTCATTCTCCTCCCTGTTCTGTTCATTCTCCTCCCTGTTCTGTTCATTCTCCTCCCTGTTCTGTTCATTCTCCTCCCTGTTCTGTTCATTCTCCTCCCTGTTCTGTTCTGTTCATTCTCCTCCCTGTTCTGTTCTGTTCATTCTCCTCCCTGTTCTGTTCATTCTCCTCTCTGTTCTGTTCATTCTCCTCCCTGTTCTGTTCATTCTCCTCCCTGTTCTGTTCATTCTCCTCCCTGTTCTGTTCTGTTCATTCTCCTCCCTGTTCTGTTCATTCTCCTCCCTGTTCTGTTCATTCTCCTCCCTGTTCTGTTCATTCTCCTCCCTATTCTGTTCTGTTCATTATCCTCCCTGTTCTGTTCTGTTCATTCTCCTCCCTGTTCTGTTCTGTTCATTCTCCTCCCTGTTCTGTTCATTCTCCTCCCTTTTCTGTTCATTCTCCTCCCTGTTCTGTTCATTCTCCTCCCTGTTCTGTTCTGTTCATTATCCTCCCTGTTCTGTTCATTCTCCTCCCTGTTCTGTTCTGTTCATTCTCCTCTCTGTTTCTGTTCTGTTCATTCTCCTCCCTGTACTGTTCTGTTCATTCTCCTCCCTGTTCTGTTCTGTTCATTCTCCTCTCTGTTCTGTTCTGTTCATTCTCCTCTCTGTTCTGTTCTGTTCATTCTCCTCCTGTTCTGTTCTGTTCATTCTCCTCTCTGTTCTGTTCTGTTCATTCTCCTCCCTGTTCTGTTCTGTTCATTCTCCTCTCTGTTCTGTTCTGTTCATTCTCCTCTCTGTTCTGTTCTGTTCATTCTCCTCCCTGTTCTGTTCTGTTCATTCTCCTCCCTGTTCTGTTCATTCCCCTCCCTGTTCTGTTCATTCTCCTCCCTGTTCTGTTCTGTTCTGTTCATTCTCCTCCCTGTTCTGTTCTGTTCATTATCCTCCCTGTTCTGTTCATTCTCCTCCCTGTTCTGTTCATTCTCCTCCCTGTTCTGTTCATTCTCCTCCCTGTTCTGTTCATTCTCCTCCCTGTTCTGTTCTGTTCATTATCCTCCCTGTTCTGTTCATTCTCCTCCCTGTTCTGTTCATTCTCCTCCCTGTTCTGTTCATTCTCCTCCCTGTTCTGTTCATTCTCTTCCCTGTTCTGTTCATTCTCCTACCTGTTCTGTTCATTCTCCTCCCTGTTCTGTTCATTCTCCTCTCTGTTCTGTCCATTTTCCTCCTGTTCTGTTCTGTTCATTCTCCTCCCTGTTCTGTTCATTCTCCTCCCTGTTCTGTTCATTCTCCTCCCTGTTCTGTTCATTCTCCTCCCTGTTCTGTTCATTCTCCTGCCTGTTCTGTTCATTCTCCTCCCTGTTCTGTTCATTCTCCTCCCTGTTCTGTTCATTCTCCTCCCTGTTCTGTTCTGTTCATTCTCCTCCCTGTTCTGTTCTGTTCATTCTCCTCCCTGTTCTGTTCATTCTCCTCCCTGTTCTGTTCATTCTCCTCCCTGTCCTGTTCATTCTCCTCCCTATTCTGTTCTGTTCATTCTCCTCCCTGTTCTGTTCATTCTCCTCCCTGTTCTGTTCATTCTCCTCCCTGTTCTGTTCAATTCTCCTCCCTATTCTGTTCTGTTCATTATCCTCCCTGTTCTGTTCTGTTCATTCTCCTCTCTGTTCTGTTCTGTTCATTCTCCTCCCTGTTCTGTTCTGTTCTGTTCATTCTCCTCTCTGTTCTGTTCTGTTCATTCTCCTCCCTGTTCTGTTCATTCTCCTCCCTGTTCTGTTCATTCTCCTCCCTGTTCTGTTCTGTTCATTCTCCTCCCTGTTCTGTTCATTCTCCTCCCTGTTCTGTTCATTCTCCTCCCTGTTCTGTTCATTCTCCTCCCTGTTCTGTTCATTCTCCTCCCTGTTCTGTTCTGTTCATTCTCCTCCCTGTTCTGTTCTGTTCATTCTCCTCCCTGTTCTGTTCATTCTCCTCCCTGTTCTGTTCATTCTCCTCCCTGTTCTGTTCATTCTCCTCTCTGTTCTGTTCATTCTCCTCCCTGTTCTGTTCATTCTCCTCCCTGTTCTGTCCATTCTCCTCCCTGTTCTGTTCATTCTCCTCCCTGTTCTGTTCATTCTCCTCCCTGTTCTGTTCTGTTCATTATCCTCCCTGTTCTGTTCATTCTTCTGCCTGTTCTGTTCATTCTCCTCCCTTTTCTGTTCTGTTCATTCTCCTCCCTGTTCTGTTCATTCTCCTCCCTGTTCTGTTCTGTTCATTCTCCTCCCTGTTCTGTTCATTCTCCTCCCTGTTCTGTTCATTCTCCTCCCTGTTCTGTTCATTCTCCTCCCTGTTCTGTTCTGTTCTGTTCATTATCCTCCCTGTTCTGTTCATTCTCCTCCCTGTTCTGTTCTGTTCAATCTCCTCTCTGTTTCTGTTCTGTTCATTCTCCTCCCTGTTCTGTTCTGTTCATTCTCCTCCCTGTTCTGTTCTGTTCATTCTCCTCTCTGTTCTGTTCTGTTCATTCTCCTCTCTGTTCTGTTCTGTTCATTCTCCTCCCTGTTCTGTTCATTCTCCTCCCTGTTCTGTTCTGTTCATTCTCCTCCCTGTTCTGTTCTGTTCATTATCCTCCCTGTTCTGTTCATTCTCCTCTCTGTTCTGTTCATTCTCCTCCCTGTTCTGTTCATTCTCCTCCCTGTTCTGTTCATTCTCCTCCTGTTCTGTTCATTCTCCTCCCTGTTCTGTTCATTCTCCTCCCTGTTCTGTTCATTCTCCTCCCTGTTCTGTTCATTCTCCTCCCTGTTCTGTTCATTCTCCTCCCTGTTCTGTTCATTCTCTCCCTGTTCTGTTCATTCTCCTCCCTGTTCTGTTCATTCTCCTCCCTGTTCTGTTCATTCTCCTCTCTGTTCTGTCCATTTTCCTCCCTGTTCTGTTCTGTTCATTCTCCTCCCTGTTCTGTTCATTCTCCTCCCTGTTCTGTTCATTCTCCTCCCTGTTCTGTTCATTCTCCTCCCTGTTCTGTTCATTCTCCTCCCTGTTCTGTTCATTCTCCTCCCTGTTCTGTTCATTCTCCTCCCTGTTCTGTTCATTCTCCTCTCTGTTCTGTTCATTCTCCTCCCTGTTCTGTTCATTCTCCTCCCTGTTCTGTTCATTCTCCTCCCTGTTCTGTTCATTCTCCTCCCTGTTCTGTTCATTCTCCTCCCTGTTCTGTTCATTCTCCTCCCTGTTCTGTTCATTCTCCTCGCTGTTCTGTTTTGTTCATTCTCCTCCCTGTTCTGTTCATTATCCTCCCTGTTCTGTTCATTCTCCTCCCTGTTCTGTTCATTATCCTCCCTGTTCTGTTCATTCTCCTCTCTGTTCTGTTCATTCTCCTCCCTGTTCAGTTCATTCTCCTCCCTGTTCATTTCATTCTCCTCCCTGTTCTGTTCTGTTCATTCTCCTCCCTGTTCTGTTTATTCTCCTCCCTGTTCTGTTCATTCTCCTCCCTGTTCTGTTCATTCTCCTCCCTGTTCTGTTATTTTCATTCTCCTCCCTGTTCTGTTCATTCTCCTCCCTGTTCTGTTCTGTTCATTCTCCTCCCTGTTCTGTTCATTCTCCTCCCTGTTCTGTTCATTCTCCTCCCTGTTCTGTTCATTCTCCTCCCTGTTCTGTTCATTCTCCTCCCTGTTCTGTTCATTCTCCTCTCTGTTCTGTTCATTCTCCTCCCTGTTCTGTTCATTCTCCTCCCTGTTCTGTTCATTCTCCTCCCTGTTCTGTTCATTCTCCTCCCTGTTCTGTTCATTCTCCTCCCTGTTCTGTTCATTCTCCTCCCTGTTCTGTTCATTCTCCTCCCTGTTCTGTTCATTCTCCTCCCTGTTCTGTTCAATCATTCTCCTCTTTGTTCCGTTCATTCTCCTCCCTGTTCTGTCCATTCTCCTCCCTGTTCTGTTCATTCTCCTCCCTGTTCTGTTCTGTTCATTCTCCTCCCTGTTCTGTTCATTCTCCTCCCTGTTCTGTTCATTCTCCTCCCTGTTCTGTTCATTCTCCTCCCTGTTCTGTTCATTCTCCTCTCTGTTCTGTTCATTCTCCTCCCTGTTCTGTTCATTCTCCTCCCTGTTCATTTCATTCTCCTCCCTGTTCTGTTCTGTTCATTCTCCTCCCTGTTCTGTTTATTCTCCTCCCTGTTCTGTTCATTCTCCTCCCTGTTCTGTTCATTCTCCTCCCTGTTCTGTTATTTTCATTCTCCTCCCTGTTCTGTTCATTCTCCTCCCTGTTCTGTTCTGTTCATTCTCCTCCCTGTTCTGTTCATTCTCCTCCCTGTTCTGTTCTTTCTCCTCCCTGTTCTGTTCATTCTCCTCCCTGTTCTGTTCATTCTCCTCCCTGTTCTGTTCATTCTCCTCTCTGTTCTGTTCATTCTCCTCCCTGTTCTGTTCATTCTCCTCCCTGTTCTGTCATTCTCCTCCCTGTTCTGTTCATTCTCCTCCCTGTTCTGTCCATTCTCCTCCCTGTTCTGTTCATTCTCCTCCCTGTTCTGTTCATTCTCCTCCCTGTTCTGTTCAATCATTCTCCTCTTTGTTCTGTTCATTCTCCTCCCTGTTCTGTTCATTCTCCTCCCTGTTCTGTTCATTCTCCTCCCTGTTCTGTTCTGTTCATTCTCCTCCCTGTTCTGTTCATTCTCCTCCCTGTTCTGTTCATTCTCCTCTCTGTTCTGTTCATTCTCCTCCCTGTTCTGTTCATTCTCCTCCCTGTTCTGTTCATTCTCCTCCCTGTTCTGTTCTGTTCATTCTCCTCCCTGTTCTGTTCATTCTCCTCCCTGTTCTGTTCTGTTCATTCTCCTCCCTGTTCTGTTCATTCTCCTCCCTGTTCTGTTCATTCTCCTCCCTGTTCTGTTCATTCCCCTCCCTGTTCTGTTCATTCTCCTCCCTGTTCTGTCCATTCTCCTCCCTGTTCTGTTCATTCTCCTCCCTGTTCTGTTCATTCTCCTCCCTGTTCTGTTCATTCTCCTCCCTGTTCTGTCCATTCTCCTCCCTGTTCTGTTCATTCTCCTCCCTGTTCTGTTCATTCTCCTCCCTGTTCTGTTCAATCATTCTCCTCTTTGTTCCGTCCATTCTCCTCCCTGTTCTGTCCATTCTCCTCCCTGTTCTGTTCATTCTCCTCCCTGTTCTGTTCTGTTCATTCTCCTCCCTGTTCTGTTCATTCTCCTCCCTGTTCTGTTCATTCTCCTCTCTGTTCTGTTCATTCTCCTCCCTGTTCTGTTCATTCTCCTCCCTGTTCTGTCCATTCTCCTCCCTGTTCTGTTCTGTTCATTCTCCTCCCTGTTCTGTTCATTCTCCTCCCTGTTCTGTTCTGTTCATTCTCCTCCCTGTTCTGTTCATTTCCTCCCTGTTCTGTTCATTCTCCTCCTGTTCTGTTCATTCTCCTCCCTGTTCTGTTCATTCTCCTCCCTGTTCTGTGTCCATTCTCCTCCCTGTTCTGTTCATTCTCCTCCCTGTTCTGTTCATTCTCCTCCCTGTTCTGTTCAATCATTCTCCTCTTTGTTCCGTCCATTCCTCCCTGTTCTGTTCATTCTCCTCCCTGTTCTGTTCATTCTCCTCCCTGTTCTGTTCTGTTCATTCTCCTCCCTGTTCTGTTCATTCTCCTCCCTGTTCTGTTCATTCTCCTCTCTGTTCTGTTCATTCTCCTCCCTGTTCTGTTCATTCTCCTCCCTGTTCATTTCATTCCGCTCCCTGTTCTGTTCTGTTCATTCTCCTCCCTGTTCTGTTCATTCTCCTCCCTGTTCTGTTCATTCTCCTCCCTGTTCTGTCCATTCTCCTCCTTGTTCTGTTCTGTTCTGTTCATTCTCCTCCCTTTTCTGTTCATTCTCCTCCCTGTTCTGTTCTGTTCATTCTCCTCCCTGTTCTGTTCATTCTCCTCCCTGTTCTGTTCTTTCTCCTCCCTGTTCTGTTCATTCTCCTCCCTGTTCTGTTCATTCTCCTCCCTGTTCTGTTCATTCTCCTCTCTGTTCTGTTCATTCTCCTCCCTGTTCTGTTCATTCTCCTCCCTGTTCTGTCCATTCTCCTCCCTGTTCTGTTCATTCTCCTCCCTGTTCTGTCCATTCTCCTCCCTGTTCTGTTCATTCTCCTCCCTGTTCTGTTCATTCTCCTCGCTGTTCTGTACAATCAATTCTCCTCTTTGTTCCGTCCATTCTCCTCCCTGTTCTGTCCATTCTCCTCCCTGTTTTGTTCATTCTCCTCCCTGTTCTGTTCTGTTCATTCTCCTCCCTGTTCTGTTCATTCTCCTCCCTGTTCTGTTCATTCTCCTCTCTGTTCTGTTCATTCTCCTCCCTGTTCTGTTCATTCTCCTCCCTGTTCTGTTCATTCTCCTCCCTGTTCTGTTCATTCTCCTCCCTGTTCTGTTCATTCTCCTCCCTGTTCTGTTCTGTTCATTCTTCTCCCTGTTCTGTTCATTCTCCTCCCTGTTCTGTTCATTCTCCTCCCTGTTCTGTTCATTCTCCTCCCTGTTCTGTTCTGTTCATTATCCTCCCTGTTCTGTTCATTCTCCTCCCTGTTCTGTTCTGTTCATTCTCCTCTCTGTTTCTGTTCTGTTCATTCTCCTCCCTGTTCTGTTCTGTTCATTCTCCTCTCTGTTCTGTTCTGTTCATTCTCCTCCTGTTCTGTTCTGTTCATTCTCCTCTCTGTTCTGTTCGTTCATTCTCCTCCCTGTTCTGTTCATTCTCCTCGCTGTTCTGTACAATCAATTCTCCTCTTTGTTCCGTCCATTCTCCTCCCTGTTCTGTCCATTCTCCTCCCTGTTTGTTCATTCTCCTCCTGTTCTGTTCTGTTCATTCTCCTCCCTGTTCTGTTCATTATCCTCCCTGTTCTGTTCATTCTCCTCTCTGTTCTGTTCATTCTCCTCCCTGTTCAGTTCATTCTCCTCCCTGTTCTGTCCATTCTCCTCCCTGTTCTGTTCATTCTCCTCCCTGTTCTGTTCATTCTCCTCCCTGTTCTGTTCTGTTCATTCTTCTCCCTGTTCTGTTCATTCTCCTCCCTGTTCTGTTCATTCTCCTCCCTGTTCTGTTCATTCTCCTCCCTGTTCTGTTCTGTTCATTATCCTCCCTGTTCTGTTCATTCTCCTCCCTGTTCTGTTCTGTTCATTCTCCTCTCTGTTTCTGTTCTGTTCATTCTCCTCCCTGTTCTGTTCTGTTCATTCTCCTCTCTGTTCTGTTCTGTTCATTCTCCTCCCTATTCTGTTCTGTTCATTCTCCTCTCTGTTCTGTTCTGTTCATTCTCCTCCCTGTTCTGTTCATTCTCCTGCCTGTTCTGTTCATTCTCCTCCCTGTTCTGTCCATTCTCCTCCCTGTTCTGTCCATTCTCCTCCCTGTTCTGTTCATTCTCCTCCCTGTTCTGTCCATTCTCCTCCCTGTTCTGTTCATTCTCCTCCCTGTTCTGTCCATTCTCCTCCCTGTTCTGTTCATTCTCCTCCCTGTTCTGTTCATTCTCCTCGCTGTTCTGTACAATCAATTCTCCTCTCTGTTCCGTCCATTCTCCTCCCTGTTCTGTCCATTCTCCTCCCTGTTCTGTTCATTCTCCTCCCTGTTCTGTTCTGTTCATTCTCCTCCCTGTTCTGTTCATTCTCCTCCCTGTTCTGTTCATTCTCCTCTCTGTTCTGTTCATTCTCCTTCCTGTTCTGTTCATTCTCCTCCCTGTTCTGTTCATTCTCCTCCCTGTTCTGTTCTGTTCATTCTCCTCCTGTTCTGTTCATTCTCCTCCCTGTTCTGTTCTGTTCATTCTCCTCCCTGTTCTGTTCTGTTCATTCTCCTCCCTGTTCTGTTCATTCTCCTCCCTGTTCTGTTCATTCTCCTCCCTGTTCTGTTCATTCTCCTCCCTGTTCTGTTCTGTTCATTATCCTCCCTGTTCTGTTCATTCTCCTCCCTGTTCTGTTCTGTTCATTCTCCTCCCTGTTCTGTTCTGTTCATTCTCCTCGCTGTTCTGTTCTGTTCATTCTCCTCTCTGTTCTGTTCTGTTCATTCTCCTCCCTGTTCTGTTCTGTTCATTCTCCTCCCTGTTCTGTTCATTCTCCTCGCTGTTCTGTTCTGTTCATTCTCCTCTCTGTTCTGTTCTGTTCATTCTCCTCCCTGTTCTGTTCTGTTCATTCTCCTCCCTGTTCTGTTCATTCTCCTCCCTGTTCTGTTCATTCTCCTCCCTGTTCTGTTCTGTTCATTCTCCTCCCTGTTCTGTTCTGTTCATTCTCCTCCCTGTTCTGTTCTGTTCATTCTCCTCTCTGTTCTGTTCTGTTCATTCTCCTCCCTGTTCTGTTCTGTTCATTCTCCTCCCTGTTCTGTTCATTCTCCTCCTGTTCTGTTCTGTTCATTCTCCTCTCTGTTCTGTTCTGTTCATTCTCCTCCCTGTTCTGTTCTGTTCATTCTCCTCCCTGTTCTGTTCATTCTCCTCCCTGTTCTGTCATTTCTCCTCCCCTGTTCTCGGTTCTGTTCAATTATCCTCCCGGTTCTGGTTCATTCTCCTCTCTGTTCTGTTCATCTCCTCACCTGTCTGTTCCATTCGTCTCCCTGCTTCTGTTCTGGTTCATTCTTCTCCCATGTTCTCGTTCATTTCTCCTCCCTGTTCTGTTCATTCTCCTCCCTGTTCTGTTCATTCTCCTCCCTGTTCTGTTCTGTTCATTATCCTCCCTGTTCTGTTCATTCTCCTCCCTGTTCTGTTCTGTTCATTCTCCTCTCTGTTTCTGTTCTGTTCATTCTCCTCCCTGTTCTGTTCTGTTCATTCTCCTCTCTGTTCTGTTCTGTTCATTCTCCTCCCTGTTCTGTTCTGTTCATTCTCCTCTCTGTTCTGTTCGTTCATTCTCCTCCCTGTTCTGTTCATTCTCCTCGCTGTTCTGTACAATCAATTCTCCTCTTTGTTCCGTCCATTCTCCTCCCTGTTCTGTCCATTCTCCTCCCTGTTCTGTTCATTCTCCTCCCTGTTCTGTTCTGTTCATTCTCCTCCCTGTTCTGTTCATTATCCTCCCTGTTCTGTTCATTCTCCTCTCTGTTCTGTTCATTCTCCTCCCTGTTCAGTTCATTCTCCTCCCTGTTCTGTCCATTCTCCTCCCTGTTCTGTTCTGTTCATTCTCCTCCCTGTTCTGTTCATTCTCCTCCCTGTTCTGTTCTGTTCATTCTTCTCCCTGTTCTGTTCATTTTCCTCCCTGTTCTGTTCATTCTCCTCCCTGTTCTGTTCATTCTCCTCCCTGTTCTGTTCATTCTCCTCCCTGTTCTGTCCATTCTCCTCCCTGTTCTGTTTCATTCTCCTCCCTGTTCTGTTCATTCTCCTCGCTGTTCTGTACAATCAATTCTCCTCTTTGTTCCGTCCATTCTCCTCCCTGTTCTGTCCATTCTCCTCCCTGTTCTGTTCATTTCTCCTCCCTGTTCTGTTCTGTTCATTCTCCTCCCTGTTCTGTTCATTATCCTCCCTGTTCTGTTCATTTCCTCTCTGTTCTGTTCATTCTCCTCCCTGTTCAGTTCATTCTCCTCCCTGTTCATTTCATTCCGCTCCCTGTTCTGTTCTGTTCATTCTCCTCCCTGTTCTGTTCATTCTCCTCCCTGTTCTGTTCATTCTCCTCCCTGTTCTGTCCATTCTCCTCCTTGTTCTGTTCTGTTCTGTTCATTCTCCTCCCTTTTCTGTTCATTCTCCTCCCTGTTCTGTTCTGTTCATTCTCCTCCCTGTTCTGTTCATTCTCCTCCCTGTTCTGTTCTTTCTCCTCCCTGTTCTGTTCATTCTCCTCCCTGTTCTGTTCATTCTCCTGCCTGTTCTGTTCATTCTCCTCTCTGTTCTGTTCATTCTCCTCCCTGTTCTGTTCATTCTCCTCCCTGTTCTGTCCATTCTCCTCCCTGTTCTGTTCATTCTCCTCCCTGTTCTGTCCATTCTCCTCCCTGTTCTGTTCATTCTCCTCCCTGTTCTGTTCATTCTCCTCGCTGTTCTGTTCAATCAATTCTCCTCTTTGTTCTGTCCATTCTCCTCCCTGTTCTGTCCATTCTCCTCCCTGTTTGTTCATTCTCCTCCCTGTTCTGTTCTGTTCATTCTCCTCCCTGTTCTGTTCATTATCCTCCCTGTTCTGTTCATTCTCCTCTCTGTTCTGTTCATTCTCCTCCCTGTTCTGTTCATTCTCCTCCCTGTTCTGTTCATTCTCCTCCCTGTTCTGTTCATTCTCCTCCCTGTTCTGTTCATTCTCCTCCCTGTTCTGTTCTGTTCATTCTTCTCCCTGTTCTGTTCATTCTCCTCCCTGTTCTGTTCATTCTCCTCCCTGTTCTGTTCATTCTCCTCCCTGTTCTGTTCTGTTCATTATCCTCCCTGTTCTGTTCATTTCTCCTCCCTGTTCTGTTCTGTTCATTCTCCTCTCTGTTTCTGTTCTGTTCATTCTCCTCCCTGTTCTGTTCTGTTCATTCTCCTCTCTGTTCTGTTCTGTTCATATCTCCTCCCTGTTCTGTTCTGTTCATTCTCCTCTCTGTTCTGTTCGTTCATTCTCCTCCCTGTACTGTTCATTCTCCTCGCTGTTCTGTACAATCAATTCTCCTCTTTGTTCCGTCCATTCTCCTCCCTGTTCTGTCCATTCTCCTCCCTGTTTTGTTCATTCTCCTCCCTGTTCTGTTCTGTTCATTCTCCTCCCTGTTCTGTTCATTATCCTCCCTGTTCTGTTCATTCTCCTCTCTGTTCTGTTCATTCTCCTCCCTGTTCAGTTCATTCTCCTCCCTGTTCTGTCCATTCTCCTCCCTGTTCTGTTCATTCTCCTCCCTGTTCTGTTCATTCTCCTCCCTGTTCTGTTCTGTTCATTCTTCTCCCTGTTCTGTTCATTCTCCTCCCTGTTCTGTTCATTCTCCTCCCTGTTCTGTTCATTCTCCTCCCTGTTCTGTTCTGTTCATTATCCTCCCTGTTCTGTTCATTCTCCTCCCTGTTCTGTTCTGTTCATTCTCCTCTCTGTTTCTGTTCTGTTCATTCTCCTCCCTGTTCTGTTCTGTTCATTCTCCTCTCTGTTCTGTTCTGTTCATTCTCCTCCCTATTCTGTTCTGTTCATTCTCCTCTCTGTTCTGTTCTGTTCATTCTCCTCCCTGTTCTGTTCATTCTCCTGCCTGTTCTGTTCATTCTCCTCCCTGTCTGTCCATTCTCCTCCCTGTTCTGTCCA
Source organism: Oncorhynchus kisutch (assembly GCF_002021735.2). Taxonomy (NCBI): domain Eukaryota; kingdom Metazoa; phylum Chordata; class Actinopteri; order Salmoniformes; family Salmonidae; genus Oncorhynchus; species Oncorhynchus kisutch. Next base: position 3,065,589 of record NC_034188.2, read on the forward strand.
TTCTCCTCCCTGTTCTGTTCATTCTCCTCCCTGTTCTGTCCATTCTCCTCCCTGTTCTGTTCATTCTCCTCCCTGTTCTGTCCATTCTCCTCCCTGTTTCTGTTCATTCTCCTCCCTGTTCTGTTCATTCTCCTCGCTGTTCTGTACAATCAATTCTCCTCTCTGTTCCGTCCATTCTCCTCCCTGTTCTGTCCATTCTCCTCCCTGTTCTGTTCATTCTCCTCCCTGTTCTGTTCTGTTCATTCTCCTCCCTGTTCTGTTCATTCTCCTCCCTGTTCTGTTCATTCTCCTCTCTGTTCTGTTCATTCTCCTTCCTGTTCAGTTCATTCTCCTCCCTGTTCTGTTCATTCTCCTCCCTGTTCTGTTCTGTTCATTCTCCTCCCTGTTCTGTTCATTCTCCTCCCTGTTCTGTTCTGTTCATTCTCCTCCCTGTTCTGTTCTGTTCATTCTCCTCCCTGTTCTGTTCATTCTCCTCCCTGTTCTGTTCATTCTCCTCCCTGTTCTGTTCATTCTCCTCCCTGTTCTGTTCTGTTCATTATCCTCCCTGTTCTGTTCATTCTCCTCCCTGTTCTGTTCTGTTCATTCTCCTCCCTGTTCTGTTCTGTTCATTCTCCTCGCTGTTCTGTTCTGTTCATTCTCCTCTCTGTTCTGTTCTGTTCATTCTCCTCCCTGTTCTGTTCTGTTCATTCTCCTCCCTGTTCTGTTCATTCTCCTCCCTGTTCTGTTCATTCTCCTCCCTGTTCTGTTCTGTTCATTATCCTCCCCGGTTCTGTTCATTCTCCTCTCTGTTCTGTTCATTCTCCTCCCTGTTCTGTTCATTCTCCTCCCTGTTCTGTTCTGTTCATTCTTCTCCCTGTTCTGTTCATTCTCCTCCCTGTTCTGTTCATTCTCCTCCCTGTTCTGTTCATTCTCCTCCCTGTTCTGTTCTGTTCATTATCCTCCCTGTTCTGTTCATTCTCCTCCCTGTTCTGTTCTGTTCATTCTCCTCTCTGTTTCTGTTCTGTTCATTCTCCTCCCTGTTCTGTTCTGTTCATTCTCCTCTCTGTTCTGTTCTGTTCATTCTCCTCCCTGTTCTGTTCTGTTCATTCTCCTCTCTGTTCTGTTCGTTCAATTCTCCTCCCTGTTCTGTTCATTCTCCTCGCTGTTCTGTACAATCAATTCTCCTCTTTGTTCCGTCCATTCTCCTCCCTGTTCTGTCCATTCTCCTCCCTGTTTTGTTCATTCTCCTCCCTGTTCTGTTCTGTTCATTCTCCTCCCTGTTCTGTTCATTATCCTCCCTGTTCTGTTCATTCTCCTCTCTGTTCTGTTCATTCTCCTCCCTGTTCAGTTCATTCTCCTCCCTGTTCTGTCCATTCTCCTCCCTGTTCTGTTCATTCTCCTCCCTGTTCTGTTCATTCTCCTCCCTGTTCTGTTCTGTTCATTTCTTCTCCCTGTTCTGTTCATTCTCCTCCCTGTTCTGTTCATTCTCCTCCCTGTTCTGTTCATCTCCTCCTGTTCTGTTGTTCATTATCCTCCTGTTCTGTTCATTCTCCTCCCTGTTCTGTTCTGTTCATTCTCCTCTCTGTTTCTGTTCTGTTCATTCTCCTCCCTGTTCTGTTCTGTTCATTCTCCTCTCTGTTCTGTTCTGTTCATTCTCCTCCCTATTCTGTTCTGTTCATTCTCCTCTCTGTTCTGTTCTGTTCATTCTCCTCCCTGTTCTGTTCATTCTCCTGCCTGTTCTGTTCATTCTCCTCCCTGTTCTGTCCATTCTCCTCCCTGTTCTGTCCATTCTCCTCCCTGTTCTGTTCATTCTCCTCCCTGTTCTGTCCATTCTCCTCCCTGTTCTGTTCATTCTCCTCCCTGTTCTGTTCTGTTCATTATCCTCCCTGTTCTGTTCATTCTCCTCCCTGTTCTGTTCTGTTCATTCTCCTCCCTGTTCTGTTCTGTTCATTCTCCTCGCTGTTCTGTTCTGTTCATTCTCCTCTCTGTTCTGTTCTGTTCATTCTCCTCCCTGTTCTGTTCTGTTCATTCTCCTCCCTGTTCTGTTCATTCTCCTCCCTGTTCTGTTCATTCTCCTCCCTGTTCTGTTCTGTTCATTATCCTCCCGGTTCTGTTCATTCTCCTCTCTGTTCTGTTCATTCTCCTCCCTGTTCTGTTCATTCTCCTCCCTGTTCTGTTCTGTTCATTCTTCTCCCTGTTCTGTTCATTCTCCTCCCTGTTCTGTTCATTCTCCTCCCTGTTCTGTTCATTCTCCTCCCTGTTCTGTTCTGTTCATTATCCTCCCTGTTCTGTTCATTCTCCTCCCTGTTCTGTTCTGTTCATTCTCCTCTCTGTTTCTGTTCTGTTCATTCTCCTCCCTGTTCTGTTCTGTTCATTCTCCTCTCTGTTCTGTTCTGTTCATTCTCCTCCCTGTTCTGTTCTGTTCATTCTCCTCTCTGTTCTGTTCGTTCATTCTCCTCCCTGTTCTGTTCATTCTCCTCGCTGTTCTGTACAATCAATTCTCCTCTTTGTTCCGTCCATTCTCCTCCCTGTTCTGTCCATTCTCCTCCCTGTTTTGTTCATTCTCCTCCCTGTTCTGTTCTGTTCATTCTCCTCCCTGTTCTGTTCATTATCCTCCCTGTTCTGTTCATTCTCCTCTCTGTTCTGTTCATTCTCCTCCCTGTTCAGTTCATTCTCCTCCCTGTTCTGTCCATTCTCCTCCCTGTTCTGTTCATTCTCCTCCCTGTTCTGTTCATTCTCCTCCCTGTTCTGTTCTGTTCATTCTTCTCCCTGTTCTGTTCATTCTCCTCCCTGTTCTGTTCATTCTCCTCCCTGTTCTGTTCATTCTCCTCCCTGTTCTGTTCTGTTCATTATCCTCCCTGTTCTGTTCATTCTCCTCCCTGTTCTGTTCTGTTCATTCTCCTCTCTGTTTCTGTTCTGTTCATTCTCCTCCCTGTTCTGTTCTGTTCATTCTCCTCTCTGTTCTGTTCTGTTCATTCTCCTCCCTATTCTGTTCTGTTCATTCTCCTCTCTGTTCTGTTCTGTTCATTCTCCTCCCTGTTCTGTTCATTCTCCTGCCTGTTCTGTTCATTCTCCTCCCTGTTCTGTCCATTCTCCTCCCTGTTCTGTCCATTCTCCTCCCTGTTCTGTTCATTCTCCTCCCTGTTCTGTCCATTCTCCTCCCTGTTCTGTTCATTCTCCTCCCTGTTCTGTCCATTCTCCTCCCTGTTCTGTTCATTCTCCTCCCTGTTCTGTTCATTCTCCTCGCTGTTCTGTACAATCAATTCTCCTCTCTGTTCCGTCCATTCTCCTCCCTGTTCTGTCCATTCTCCTCCCTGTTCTGTTCATTCTCCTCCCTGTTCTGTTCTGTTCATTCTCCTCCCTGTTCTGTTCATTCTCCTCCCTGTTCTGTTCATTCTCCTCTCTGTTCTGTTCATTCTCCTTCCTGTTCAGTTCATTCTCCTCCCTGTTCTGTTCATTCTCCTCCCTGTTCTGTTCTGTTCATTCTCCTCCCTGTTCTGTTCATTCTCCTCCCTGTTCTGTTCTGTTCATTCTCCTCCCTGTTCTGTTCTGTTCATTCTCCTCCCTGTTCTGTTCATTCTCCTCCCTGTTCTGTTCATTCTCCTCCCTGTTCTGTTCATTCTCCTCCCTGTTCTGTTCTGTTCATTATCCTCCCTGTTCTGTTCATTCTCCTCCCTGTTCTGTTCTGTTCATTCTCCTCCCTGTTCTGTTCTGTTCATTCTCCTCGCTGTTCTGTTCTGTTCATTCTCCTCTCTGTTCTGTTCTGTTCATTCTCCTCCCTGTTCTGTTCTGTTCATTCTCCTCCCTGTTCTGTTCATTCTCCTCCCTGTTCTGTTCATTCTCCTCCCTGTTCTGTTCTGTCATTATCCTCCCGGTTCTGTTCATTCTCCTCTCTGTTCTGTTCATTCTCCTCCCTGTTCTGTTCATTCTCCTCCCTGTTCTGTTCTGTTCATTCTTCTCCCTGTTCTGTTCATTCTCCTCCCTGTTCTGTTCATTCTCCTCCCTGTTCTGTTCATTCTCCTCCCTGTTCTGTCTGTTCATTATCCTCCCTGTTCTGTTCATTCTCCTCCCTGTTCTGTTCTGTTCATTCTCCTCTCTGTTTCTGTTCTGTTCATTCTCCTCCCTGTTCTGTTCTGTTCATTCTCCTCTCTGTTCTGTTCTGTTCATTCTCCTCCCTGTTCTGTTCTGTTCATTCTCCTCTCTGTTCTGTTCGTTCATTCTCCTCCCTGTTCTGTTCATTCTCCTCGCTGTTCTGTACAATCAATTCTCCTCTTTGTTCCGTCCATTCTCCTCCCTGTTCTGTCCATTCTCCTCCCTGTTTTGTTCATTCTCCTCCCTGTTCTGTTCTGTTCATTCTTCTCCCTGTTCTGTTCATTATCCTCCCTGTTCTGTTCATTCTCCTCTCTGTTCTGTTCATTCTCCTCCCTGTTCAGTTCATTCTCCTCCCTGTTCTGTCCATTCTCCTCCCTGTTCTGTTCATTCTCCTCCCTGTTCTGTTCATTCTCCTCCCTGTTCTGTTCTGTTCATTCTTCTCCCTGTTCTGTTCATTCTCCTCCCTGTTCTGTTCATTCTCCTCCCTGTTCTGTTCATTCTCCTCCCTGTTCTGTTCTGTTCATTATCCTCCCTGTTCTGTTCATTCTCCTCCCTGTTCTGTTCTGTTCATTCTCCTCTCTGTTTCTGTTCTGTTCATTCTCCTCCCTGTTCTGTTCTGTTCATTCTCCTCTCTGTTCTGTTCTGTTCATTCTCCTCCCTATTCTGTTCTGTTCATTCTCCTCTCTGTTCTGTTCTGTTCATTCTCCTCCCTGTTCTGTTCATTCTCCTGCCTGTTCTGTTCATTCTCCTCCCTGTTCTGTCCATTCTCCTCCCTGTTCTGTCCATTCTCCTCCCTGTTCTGTTCATTATCCTCCCTGTTCTGTCCATTCTCCTCCCTGTTCTGTTCATTCTCCTCCCTGTTCTGTCCATTCTCCTCCCTGTTCTGTTCATTCTCCTCCCTGTTCTGTTCATTCTCCTCGCTGTTCTGTACAATCAATTCTCCTCTCTGTTCCGTCCATTCTCCTCCCTGTTCTGTCCATTCTCCTCCCTGTTCTGTTCATTCTCCTCCCTGTTCTGTTCTGTTCATTCTCCTCCCTGTTCTGTTCATTCTCCTCCCTGTTCTGTTCATTCTCCTCTCTGTTCTGTTCATTCTCCTTCCTGTTCAGTTCATTCTCCTCCCTGTTCTGTTCATTCTCCTCCCTGTTCTGTTCTGTTCATTCTCCTCCCTGTTCTGTTCATTCTCCTCCCTGTTCTGTTCTGTTCATTCGCCTCCCTGTTCTGTTCTGTTCATTCTCCTCCCTGTTCTGTTCATTCTCCTCCCTGTTCTGTTCATTCTCCTCCCTGTTCTGTTCATTCTCCTCCCTGTTCTGTTCTGTTCATTATCCTCCCTGTTCTGTTCATTCTCCTCCCTGTTCTGTTCTGTTCATTCTCCTCCCTGTTCTGTTCTGTTCATTCTCCTCGCTGTTCTGTTCTGTTCATTCTCCTCTCTGTTCTGTTCTGTTCATTCTCCTCCCTGTTCTGTTCTGTTCATTCTCCTCCCTGTTCTGTTCATTCTCCTCCCTGTTCTGTTCATTCTCCTCCCTGTTCTGTTCTGTTCATTATCCTCCCGGTTCTGTTCATTCTCCTCTCTGTTCTGTTCATTCTCCTCCCTGTTCTGTTCATTCTCCTCTCTGTTCTTTTCATTCTCCTCCCTGTTCTGTTCATTCTCCTCCCTGTTCTGTCCATTCTCCTCCCTGTTCTGTTCATTCTCCTCCCTGTTCTGTCCATTCTCCTCCCTGTTCTGTTCATTCTCCTCCCTGTTCTGTCCATTTTCCTCCCTGTTCTGTTCATTCTCCTCCCTGTTCTGTTCATTCTCCTCGCTGTTCTGTACAATCAATTCTCCTCTCTGTTCCGTCCATTCACCTCCCTGTTCTGTCCATTCTCCTCCCTGTTCTGTTCATTCTCCTCCCTGTTCTGTTCTGTTCATTCTCCTCCCTGTTCTGTTCATTCTCCTCCCTGTTCTGTTCATTCTCCTCTCTGTTCGGTTCATTCTCCTCCCTGTTCAGTTCATCCTCCTCCCTGTTCTGTCCATTCTCCTCCCTGTTCTGTTCTGTTCATTCTCCTCCCTGTTCTGTTCTGTTCATTCTCCTCCCTGTTCTGTTCATTCTCCTCCCTGTTCTGTTCATTCTCCTCCCTGTTCTGTTCATTCTCCTCCCTGTTCTGTTCATTCTCCTCCCTGTTCTGTTCTGTTCATTCTCCTCCCTGTTCTGTTCTGTTCATTCTCCTCCCTGTTCTGTTCTGTTCATTCTCCTCCCTGTTCTGTTCATTCTCCTCCCTGTTCTGTTCATTCTCCTCCCTGTTCTGTTCATTCTCCTCTCTGTTCTTTTCATTCTCCTCCCTGTTCTGTTCATTCTCCTCCCTGTTCTGTCCATTCTCCTCCCTGTTCTGTTCATTCTCCTCCCTGTTTCTGTCCATTCTCCTCCCTGTTCTGTTCATTCTCCTCCCTGTTCTGTCCATTTTCCTCCCTGTTCTGTTCATTCTCCTCCCTGTTCTGTTCATTCTCCTCGCTGTTCTGTACAATCAATTCTCCTCTCTGTTCCGTCCATTCTCCTCCCTGTTCTGTCCATTCTCCTCCCTGTTCTGTTCATTCTCCTCCCTGTTCTGTTCTGTTCATTCTCCTCCCTGTTCTGTTCATTCTCCTCCCTGTTCTGTTCATTCTCCTCTCTGTTCTGTTCATTCTCCTCCCTGTTCAGTTCATCCTCCTCCCTGTTCTGTCCATTCTCCTCCCTGTTCTGTTCTGTTCATTCTCCTCCCTGTTCTGTTCTGTTCATTCTCCTCCCTGTTCTGTTCATTCTCCTCCCTGTTCTGTTCATTCTCCTCCCTGTTCTGTTCATTCTCCTCCCTGTTCTGTTCATTCTCCTCCCTGTTCTGTTCATTCTCCTCCCTGTTCTGTTCTGTTCATTCTCCTCCCTGTTCTGTTCTGTTCATTCTCCTCCCTGTTCTGTTCATTCTCCTCCCTGTTCTGTTCATTCTCCTCCCTGTTCTGTTCATTCTCCTCCCTGTTCTGTTCATTCTCCTCCCTGTTCTGTTCATTCTCCTCCCTGTTCTGTTCATTCTCCTCCCTGTTCTGTTCATTCTCCTCCCTGTTCTGTTCATACTCCTCCCTGTTCTGTTCTGTTCATTATCCTCCCTGTTCTGTTCATTCTCCTCCCTGTTCTGTTCATTCTCCTCCCTGTTCTGTTCATTCTCCTCCCTGTTCTTTTCATTCTCCTCTCTGTTCTGTTCCTTCTCCTCCCTGTTCTGTTCATTCTCCTCCCTGTTCTATTCATTCTCCCCCCTGTTCTGTTCATTCTCCTCCCTGTTCTGTTCATTCTCCTCCCTGTTCTTTTCATTCTCCTCTCTGTTCTGTACAATCCATGCTCCTCTCTGTTCTGTCCGTTCTCCTCTCTGTTCTGTACAATCCATTCTCCTCCCTGTTCTGTTCAATCCATTCTCCTCCCTGTTCTGTTCTCTTCATTCTCCTCTCTGTTCAATCCATTCTCCTCTCTGTTCTGTTCAATCCATTCTCCTCCCTGTTCTTTTCAATCCATTCTCCTCCATTCTGTCTGTTTCCCAGGTCAATAAGTTGCGACTTCTGTTCTCCATTGTGCTGAAGACAGCTGTATTGGGTTTTACACCCAGGTTGTAGAAAAATATATTTAGTGTGTTAGCTTACATATACAGTACCAGTCAAAGGTCTAGACACACCTACACCTACACCTACACACCTACTCCTACACACCTACTCCTACACACCTACTCCTACACACCTACTCCTACACACCTACTCCTACACACCTACTCCTACACACCTACTCCTACACACCTACTCCTACACACCTACTCCTACACACCTACTCCTACACACCTACTCCTACACACCTACTCCTACACACCTACTCCTACACACCTACTTCCTTGGGTTTTCTTATTTTTTTTATGTTTTCTACATTGTTGAATAAAAGTGAAGACATCAACACTATGAAATAACACATATGGAATCATGTAGTAACCAGAAAAGTGTTAAACAAATCAAAATATATTTTATATTTGAGATTCTTCAAAGCAGCCACCCTTTGTCTTGATGACAGCTTTACACACTCTTAGCATTCTCTCAACCAGCTTCATGAGGTAGTTACCTGGAATGCATTTCAATTAACAGTTGTGCCTTCTTAAAAGTGAATTTGTGGATTTTCATTCCTTCTTAATGCGTTTGAGCCAATCAGTTGGGTTGTGACAAGGTAGGGGTGGTACACAGAAGATAACCCTATTTGGTAGAAGACCAAGTCCATATTATGATAAGAACAGCACAAAAAAGCAAAGAGAAATGACAGTCCATCATTACTTTAAGACATGATGGTCCGTCAATGCGGAAAATGTCAAGAACATGGAAAGTTTCTTCAAGTGCAGTCGCAAAACCCATCAAGCTCTATGATGAAACTGGCTCTCATGAGGACCGCCACAGGAAAGGAAGACCCTGAGTTACCTCTGCTGCAAAGGATAAGTTCATTAGAGTTAACTGTCTCTCATGAGGACCGCCACAGGAAAGGAAGACCCTGAGTTACCTCTGCTGCAGAGGATAAGTTCATTAGCCTCAAAAATTGCACACCATCTCAACATCAACTGTTCAGAAGAGACTGCGTGAATCAGGCCTTCATGGTCGAATTGCTGCAAAGAAACCACTACTAAAAGACACCAATAAGAAGAACAGACTTTCTTGGTCCAAGAAACACAAGCGAAGGACATTAGATCGGTCCAAATTTGAGATATTTGGCTCCAACCGCCGTGTCTTTGTGAGACGCAGAGGTGAACGGATGATCTCCGCATGTGTGGCTCCCACCATGAAGCATGGAGGAGGAGTTGAGATGATGTGGAGTGCATTGCTGGTGACACTTAGTGATTTATTTAGAATTCAAGTCACACTTAAACAGCATGGCTACCACAGCAGTCTGCAGTGATACGCCATCCCATCTGGTTTGCAGTTAGTGGGACTATCATTTGTTTTTCTACAGGACAATGACCCAACACACCTCCAGGCTGTGTAAGGGCTATTTGACCAAAAAGGAGAGTGATGGAGTGCTGCATCAGATGACCTGGCCTCCACAATCACCCAACCTCAACTCAATTGAGATGGTTTGGGATGAGTTGGACCACAGAGTGAAGGAAAAGCAGCCAACAAGTGCTCAGCATATGTGGGAACTTCATCAAGACTGTTGGAAAAGCATTCCAGGTGAATTTGGTTGAGAGAATGCCAAGAGTGTGCAAAGCTGTCATCAAAGTAAAGAGTGGCTATTTGAAGAATCTCAAATATTAAATATTTTTTGATTTGTTTAACACTTTTTTGCTTACTACATGACTCCATATGTGTTATTCCAAAGCTTTGATGTCTTTTCAATTCTTTGTGGGTCTGAGGGAAATATTTGTCTCTAATAAGGTCATGCATTTGGCAGGATGTTACGAAGTGCAGCTCAGTTTCCGCCTCATTTTGTGGGCAGTGTTCTTCTCTTGAGAGCCAGGTCTGCCTTTGGCCGCCTTTCTCAATAGCAAGGCTCACTGAGTCTTGTGTTGCTGTCCTGGGGCTCTTTGGGGTCAGTGTGTGTTTATGAACAGAGCCCCAGGACCAGCTTGCTTAGGGGACTCTTCTCCAGGTGTATTTCCCTGTAGGTGATGGCTTTGTTATGGAAGGTTTGGGAATCACTTCCTTTCAGGTGGTTGTAGAATTGAACGTCTCTTTTCTGGATTTTGATAATTAGTGGGTATCGGCCTAATTCTGCTCTGCATGCATTATTTGGTGTTCTACGTTGTACACTGAGGATATTGTTGCAGAATTCTGCATGCAGAGTCTCAATTTGGTGTTTGTCCCATTTTGTGAATTCTTGGCTGGTGAGCGGACCCCTTTAGCCAGATCCTAATTGGTATGTCAAATGTTATGTTCTTTTTGATGACAGAAGGCCCTTCTTGCCTTGTCTCTCAGCTCTTTCAAAGCTTTGTGGAAGTTACCTGTGGCGCTGATGTTTAGGCCGAGGTATGTGTCGGTTTTTGTATTATTGACATTACATTGTACTTTTCACTGGACATCCCTCAGGTTGTGGCATTTTGGCATTTCACCCAAATGAATATAAAATGTTTCTTCATCATTTCATAGTTTCAAATTCTTTGTACTGAATGATCATCTTGGGAATAAAAACATTCTGTCAGGTCTGAGTATTTACAGAAACATTCTGTTAGGTCTGAGTATTTATAGAAACATTCTGTTAGGTCTGAGTATTTATAGAAACATTCTGTTAGGTCTGAGTATTTATAGAAACATTCTGTTAGGTCTCAGTATTTATAGAAACATTCTGTTAGGTCTGAGTATTTATAGAAACATTCTGTTAGGTCTGAGTATTTATAGAAACATTCTGTTAGGTCTGAGTATTTATAGAAACATTCTGTTAGGTCTGAGTATTTATAGAAACATTCTGTTAGGTCTGAGTATTTATAGAAACATTCTGTTAGGTCTGAGTATTTATAGAAACATTCTGTTAGTATTTATAGAAACATTCTCTTAGGTCTGAGTATTTATAGAAACATTCTGTCAGGTCTGAGTATTTATAGAAACCTTCTGTTAGGTCTGAGTATTTATAGAAACATTCTGTTAGGTCTGAGTATTTATAGAAACATTCTGTTAGTATTTATAGAAACATTCTGTCAGGTCTGAGTATTTATAGAAACATTCTGTTAGGTCTGAGTATATATAGAAACATTCTGTTAGGTCTGAGTATTTATAGAAACATTCTGTTAGTATTTATAGAAACATTCTGTCAGGTCTGAGTATTTATAGAAACCTTCTGTTAGTATTTATAGAAACATTCTGTCAGGTCTGAGTATTTATAGAAACATTCTGTTAGGTCTGAGTATTTATAGAAACATTCTGTTAGGTCTGAGTATTTATAGAAACATTCTGTTAGGTCTGAGTATATATAGCAACATTCTGTTAGGTCTGAGTATTTATAGAAACATTCTGTTAGTATTTATAGAAACATTCTGTCAGGTCTGAGTATTTATAGAAACATTCTGTTAGTATTTATAGAAACATTCTGTCAGGTCTGAGTATTTATAGAAACATTCTGTTAGGTCTGAGTATTTATAGAAACATTCTGTTAGGTCTGAGTATTTATAGAAACATTCTGTTAGGTCTGAGTATTTATAGAAACATTCTGTTAGTATTTATAGAAACATTCTGTCAGGTCTGAGTACTTATAGAAACATTCTGTTAGGTCTGAGTATTTATAGAAACATTCTGTTAGGTCTGAGTATTTATAGAAACATTCTGTTAGTATTTATAGAAACATTCTGTCAGGTCTGAGTATTTATAGAAACATTCTGTTAGGTCTGAGTATTTATAGAAACATTCTGTTAGTATTTATAGAAACATTCTGTCAGGTCTGAGTATTTATAGAAACCTTCTGTTAGGTCTGAGTATTTATAGAAACATTCTGTTAGGTCTGAGTATTTATAGAAACATTCTGTTAGGTCTGAGTATTTATAGAAACATTCTGTTAGTATTTATAGAAACATTCTGTCAGGTCTGAGTATTTATAGAAACATTCTGTTAGGTCTGAGTATTTATAGAAACATTCTGTTAGGTCTGAGTATTTATAGAAACATTCTGTTAGTATTTATAGAAACATTCTGTCAGGTCTGAGTACTTATAGAAACATTCTGTTAGGTCTGAGTATTTATAGAAACATTCTGTTAGGTCTGAGTATTTATAGAAACATTCTGTTAGGTCTGAGTATTTATAGAAACATTCTGTCAGGTCTGAGTATTTATAGAAACATTCTGTTAGGTCTGAGTATTTACAGAAACATTCTGTTAGGTCTGAGTATTTATAGAAACATTCTGTTAGGTCTGAGTATTTACAGAAACATTCTGTTAGTATTTATAGAAACATTCTGTTAGGTCTGAGTATTTATAGAAACATTCTGTTAGGTCTGAGTATTTATAGAAACATTCTGTTAGTATTTATAGAAACATTCTGTCAGGTCTGAGTACTTATAGAAACATTCTGTTAGGTCTGAGTATTTATAGAAACATTCTGTTAGGTCTGAGTATTTATAGAAACATTCTGTTAGGTCTGAGTATTTATAGAAACATTCTGTTAGGTCTGAGTATTTATAGAAACATTCTGTTAGGTCTGAGTATTTATAGAAACATTCTGTCAGGTCTGAGTATTTATAGAAACATTCTGTTAGGTCTGAGTATTTATAGAAACATTCTGTTAGGTCTGAGTATTTATAGAAACATTCTGTTAGGTCTGAGTATTTATAGAAACATTCTGTTAGTATTTATAGAAACATTCTGTTAGTATTTACAGTGCATTCAGAAAGTATTCAGAAAGTATTCAGACCATTTGACTTTTTCCACATTTTCTACATAACAGCCTTATTCTAAAATAGATTAAATTACTTTCCCCCCCTCAGCAATCTGCACACAATACCCCAGTAAATCCGAAGTGAAAACAGGTTTTTAGAATTTTTTGCAAATGTATAAAAAAAAAAGAAAACGGAAATACTCTAAATGTTTTGGAGTTTGCCAAAAGGCACCTAAAGGACTCTGACCATGAGAAACAAGATTCTCTGGTCTGATGAAACCAAGACTGAACTCTTTGGCCTGAATGCCAAGCGTCATGTCTGGAGGAAACCTGGCACCATCCCTACGGTGAAGCATGGTGGTGGCAGTATCATGCTGTGTGGGATATTTTTCAGCGGCAGAGACTGGGAGACTAGTCAGGATTGAGTTATGATCAAAGGAAAGATGAGCAGAGCAAAGTACAGAAAGATCCTTGATGAAAACCTGCTCCAGAGCCCTCAGGATCTCAGACTGGGGTGAAGGTTCACCTTCCAACAGGACAACGACTCTAAGCTCACAGCCAAGACAACAAAGGAGTGGCTTCGGGACAAGTCTCTGAATGTCCTTGAGTGGCCCAGCCGGAGCCCGGACTTCAACCTGATCGACAATCTCTGGAGAGAACTGAAAATAGCTGTGCTGCAATGCTCCCCATCCAACCTGACAGAGCTGTAGAGGATCTGTATAGAATAATGTAATCACTGCCAAAGGTGCTTCAACACAGTACTGAGTAAATGGAGATGATTGTGGACTTCAGGAAACAGCAGAGGGAACACCCCCCCCTATCCACATTGATGGGACAGTAGTGGAGAGGGTAGCAAGTTTTAAGTTCCTCGGCATACACATCACAGACAAACTGAATTGGTCCACTCACACAGATAGCATCGTGAAGAAGGCGCAGCAGCGCCTCTTCAATCTCAGGAGGCTGAAGAAATTCGGCTTGTCACCAAAAGCACTCACAAACTTCTACAGATGCACAATCGAGAGCATCCTGTCGGGCTGTATCACCGCCTGGTACGGCAACTGCTCCGCCCACAACCGTAAGGCTCTCCAGAGGGTAGTGAGGTCTGCACAATGCATCACCGGGGGCAAACTACCTGCCCTCCAGGACACCTACAGCACCCGATGTCACAGGAAGGCCATAAAGATCATCAAGGACAACAACCACCCGAGCCACTACCTGTTCACCCTGCTATCATCCAGAAGGCGAGGTCAGTACAGGTGCATCAAAGCTGGGACCGAGAGACTGAAAAACAGCTTCTATCTCAAGGCCATCAGACTGTTAAACAGCCACCACTAACATTGAGTGGCTGCTGCCAACACACTGACTCAACTCCAGCCACTTTAATAATGGGAATTGATGGGAAATGATGTAAAATATATCACTAGCCACTTTAAACAATGCTACCTAATATAATGTTTACATACCCTACATTATTCATCTCATATGTATATGTATATACTGTACTCTATATCATCTACTGCATCCTTATGTAATACATGTATCACTAGCCACTTTAACTATGCCACTTTGTTTACATACTCATCTCATATGTATATACTGCACTCGATATCATCTACTGTATCTTGCCTATGCCGCTCTGTACCATCACTCATTCATATATCCTTATGTACATATTCTTTATCCCCTTACACTGTGTATAAGACAGTAGTTTTGGAATTGTTAGTTAGATTACTTGTTCGTTATTACTGCATTGTCGGAATTAGAAGCACAAGCATTTCGCTACACTCGCATTAACATCTGCTAACCATGTGTATGTGACCATTAACATCTGCTAACCAGGTGGATGTGACCATTAACATCTGCTAACCAGGTGGATGTGACCATTAACATCTGCTAACCAGGTGGATGTGACCATTAACATCTGCTAACCAGGTGGATGTGACCATTAACATCTGCTAACCAGGTGTATGTGACCATTAACATCTGCTAACCAGGTGTATGTGACCATTAACATCTACTAACCAGGTGGATGTGACCAATAACATCTGCTAACCAGGTGTATGTGACCATTAACATCTGCTAACCAGGTGTATGTGACCATTAACATCTGCTAACCAGGTGTATGTGACCATTAACATCTACTAACCAGGTGGATGTGACCATTAACATCTACTAACCAGGTGGATGTGACCAATAACATCTACTAACCAGGTGGATGTGACCAATAACATCTACTAACCAGGTGGATGTGACCATTAACATCTACTAACCAGGTGGATGTGACCATTAACATCTACTAACCAGGTGGATGTGACCAATAACATCTACTAACCAGGTGGATGTGACCATTAACATCTGCTAACCAGGTGTATGTGACCATTAACATCTGCTAACCAGGTGTATGTGACCAATAACATCTACTAACCATGTGGATGTGACCATTAACATCTGCTAACCAGGTGGATGTGACCAATAACATCTACTAACCAGGTGGATGTGACCATTAACATCTGCTAACCAGGTGGATGTGACCATTAACATCTGCTAACCAGGTGGATGTGACCATTAACATCTGCTAACCAGGTGGATGTGACCATTAACATCTGCTAACCATGTGACCAATAAAATATGATTTGATTTTAAATGTTCTGAATAGTTATGTAAATATAGGCTACTGATCTGTCTGTGTTGATCAGTCTCTATGGCCAGACTGTCCTCTCTGGGTAGCCAGATCTGTCTGTGTTGATCAGTCTCTATGGCCAGACTGTCCTCTCTGGGTAGTCAGATCTGTCTGTGTTGACCAGTCTCTATGGCCAGACTGTCCTCTCTGGGTAGCCAGATCTGTCTGTGTTGACCAGTCTCTATGGCCAGACTGTCCTCTCTGGGTAGCCAGATCTGTCTGTGTTGACCAGTCTCTATGGCCAGACTGTCCTCTCTGGGTAGCCAGATCTGTCTGTGTTGACCAGTCTCTATGGCCAGACTGTCCTCTCTGGTTAGCCAGATCTGTCTGTGTTGACCAGTCTCTATGGCCAGACTGTCCTCTCTGGGTAGCCAGATCTGTCTGTGTTGACCAGTCTCTATGGCCAGACTGTCCTCTCTGGGTAGCCAGATCTGTCTGTGTTGACCAGTCTCTATGGCCAGACTGTCCTCTCTGGGTAGCCAGATCTGTCTGTGTTGACCAGTCTCTATGGCCAGACTGTCCTCTCTGGGTAGCCAGATCTGTCTGTGTTGATCAGTCTCTATGGCCAGACTGTCCTCTCTGGGTAGCCAGATCTGTCTGTGTTGATCAGTCTCTATGGCCAGACTGTCCTCTCTGGGTAGCCAGATCTGTCTGTGTTGATCAGTCTCTATGGCCAGACTGTCCTCTCTGGGTAGCCAGATCTGTCTGTGTTGATCAGTCTCTATGGCCAGACTGTCCTCTCTGGGTAGCCAGATCTGTCTGTGATAACCAGTCTCTATGGCCAGACTGTCCTCTCTGGGTAGCCAGATCTGTCTGTGATAACCAGTCTCTATGGCCAGATTGATGATGTGGAAAAAACAGTTGAATCCATCATAGAATAAGGCTGTGACGTGACAACATGTTCTGAATACTTCCTGAATGCCCAGTACAGGAAGTGCAGCTCTGTTTCTATCTCTCCACAGGGGCAGAGTGATCACAGCCTGTCCTCTCTCGGTAGTCAGATCTGTCTGTGTTGACCAGTCTCTATGGCCGTCCTCCCTGAGTAGCCAGATCTGTCTGTTATGATCAGTCTCTATGGCCGTCCTCCCTGAGTAGCCAGATCTGTCTGTTATGATCAGTCTCTATGGCCGTCCTCCCTGAGTAGCCAGATCTGTCTGTGTTGATCAGTCTCTATGGCCAGACTGTCCTCCCTGGGTAGCCAGATCTGTCTGTTATGACCAGTCTCTATGGCCGTCCTCCCTGAGTAGCCAGATCTGTCTGTTATTTATTTATTTATTTATTTTATTTTACCTTTATTTAACCAGGTAGGCAAGTTGAGAACAAGTTCTCATTTACAATTGCGACCTGGCCAAGATAAAGCAAAGCAGTTCGACAGATAAAACGACACAGAGTTACACATGGAGTAAAAACAAACATACAGTCAATAATGCAGTATAAACAAGTCTATATACAATGTGAGCAAATGAGGTGAGAAGGGAGGTAAAGGCAAAAAAGGCCAAGATGGCAAAGTAAATACAATATAGCAAGTAAAATACTGGAATGGTAGTTTTGCAATGGAAGAATGTGCAAAGTAGAAATAAAAAAAATAATGGGGTGCAAAGGAGCAAAATAAATAAATAAATTAAAATTAAATACAGTTGGGAAAGAGGTAGTTGTTTGGGCTAAATTATAGGTGGGCTATGTACAGGTGCAGTAATCTGTGAGCTGCTCTGACAGTTGGTGCTTAAAGCTAGTGAGGGAGATAAGTGTTTCCAGTTTCAGAGATTTTTGTAGTTCGTTCCAGTCATTGGCAGCAGAGAACTGGAAGGAGAGGCGGCCAAAGAAAGAATTGGTTTTGGGGGTGACTAGAGAGATATACCTGCTGGAGCGTGTGCTACAGGTGGGAGATGCTATGGTGACCAGCGAGCTGAGATAAGGGGGGACTTTACCTAGCAGGGTCTTGTAGATGACATGGAGCCAGTGGGTTTGGCGACGAGTATGAAGCGAGGGCCAGCCAACGAGAGCGTACAGGTCGCAATGGTGGGTAGTATATGGGGCTTTGGTGATAAAACGGATTGCACTGTGATAGACTGCATCCAATTTGTTGAGTAGGGTATTGGAGGCTATTTTGTAAATGACATCGCCAAAGTCGAGGATTGGTAGGATGGTCAGTTTTACAAGGGTATGTTTGGCAGCATGAGTGAAGGATGCTTTGTTGCGAAATAGGAAGCCAATTCTAGATTTAACTTTGGATTGGAGATGTTTGATATGGGTCTGGAAGGAGAGTTTACAATCTAACCAGACACCTAAGTATTTGTAGTTGTCCACGTATTCTAAGTCAGAGCCGTCCAGAGTAGTGATGTTGGACAGGCGGGTAGGTGCAGGCAGCGATCGGTTGAAGAGCATGCATTTAGTTTTACTTGCATTCAAGAGCAATTGGAGGCCACGGAAGGAGAGTTGTATGGCATTGAAGCTTGCCTGGAGGGTTGTTAACACAGTGTCCAGAGAAGGGCCGGAAGTATACAGAATGGTGTCGTCTGCGTAGAGGTGGATCAGGGACTCACCAGCAGCAAGAGCGACCTCATTGATGTATACAGAGAAGAGAGTCGGTCCAAGAATTGAACCCTGTGGCACCCCCATAGAGACTGCCAGAGGTCCGGACAGCAGACCCTCCGATTTGACACACTGAACTCTATCAGAGAAGTAGTTGGTGAACCAGGCGAGGCAATCATTTGAGAAACCAAGGCTGTCGAGTCTGCCGATGAGGATATGGTGATTGACAGAGTCGAAAGCCTTGGCCAGATCAATGAATACGGCTGCACAGTAATGTTTCTTATCGATGGCGGTTAAGATATCGTTTAGGACCTTGAGCGTGGCTGAGGTGCACCCATGACCAGCTCTGAAACAAGATTGCATAGCAGAGAAGGTATGGTGAGATTCGAAATGGTCGGTAATCTGTTTGTTGACTTGGCTTTCGAAGACCTTAGAAAGGCACGGTAGGATAGATATAGGTCTGTAGCAGTTTGGGTCAAGAGTGTCCCCCCCTTTGAAGAGGGGGATGACCGCAGCTGCTTTCCAATCTTTGGGAATGACCAGTCTCTATGGCCAAACTGTCCTCTCTGGGTAGCCAGATCTGTCTGTGATAACCAGTCTCTATGGCCAGACTGTCCTCTCTATGGCCAGACTGACCAGATCTGTCTGTGAAGGGGCGGCAGGCTAGCCTAGTGGTTAGAGCGTTGGGCTAGTAACCGGAAGGTTGCAAGATCGAATCCCCGAGCTGACAAGGTGGCCTGTCGTTCTGCCCCTGAACAGGCAGTTGACCCACTGTTCCTAGGCCGTCATTGAAAATAAGAATTGGTTCTTAACTGACTTGCCTCGTTAAATAAAGGTAGAAACAAACAAAAACAGTCTCTATGGCCGTCCTCCCTGAGTAGCCAGATCTGTATGTTATGATCAGTCTCTATGGCCAGACTGTCCTCCCTGGGTAGCCAGATATGTCTGTGATGACCAGTCTCTATGGCCAGACTGGGTAGACAGATCTGTCTGTGATGACCAGTCTCTATGGCCAGACTGTCCTCCGTGGGTAGCCAGATCTGTCTGCGATGACCAGTCTCTATTGCCAGATTGTCCTCTCTGGGTAGCCAGATCAGTCTTCTCTATTGCCAGCTTGTCCTCTCTGGGTAGCCAGATCAGTCTTCTCTATTGCCAGCTTGTCCTCTCTGGGTAGCCAGATCAGTCTTCTCTATTGCCAGCTTGTCCTCTCTGGGTAGCCAGATCAGTCTTCGGTCTCTATTTCCAGACTGTGCTCACCGAGTCTGTACCTAGTCAGTGTTTTTCTCATTTGTCTGCCACCATGTGTTGTCTGTTTAGACCCAAATAGCATTGCATTTTACTTAGATTTTTTCTGGTGTCCTTCCAATAGGTGATACATATTTATTTTTAAGTTGTGATGATTTGGTTGGACCAGATTTTCTGAGTGCTGTCCTTAGGCTCTGTGGGGTTGGTTTGGCTTAGTGAACTGATCCTCAGAACCAGCTGGCTGAAGGGAGTCTTCATCTCTTGTTTCATCTCTTGACATTGTAGAGCTGTGTGATTGAATGTTTCGGGGTCACTTGTTTTTAGATGGTTGTAAAATGTGATGTCACTTTTTTCTATCTGAATGAGGAGGGGGTATCAGCCCAATTCTGCTCTACATGCCTTATTTTGAGTTTTTCTTTGCACTTGCAATACAGTCTGGAAAAACTCTGCATGCAGTATTTCTACTGAATGTTTGTCCCATTCATTTTTAGAGAGTGGACCACTTCACTAACATATAGAGAAATTGGTTGTGTAACTGATTGGACCATTTTGATTCTCATTGGAATTTTGATTTGAATGTACCTTGGAAGGCTGTTCTTGCTTTGTCTCTCAGCTCGTTCACAGCCATGTGAAAGCTACCTGTGTTGCTGATATTTAGTCCTAGATATGTGTAGTTTTTGGTGTGTTCTAATAAAACTGAGTCCAAATATAAGTTATATTTGTGACCTGGATCTCTTTTGGAATATCATTATATTATTTTCTTTAGCTTAACTGACAGAACCTGTGTAGGATCGTCCTCCTCTCCTCTC